>NC_056604.1:9835029-9844637 GCF_018340385.1 Cyprinus carpio | reverse complement strand
AAAACAGAGTTTTTTTGGCAGGTAAACTCTAATCAAGGTATTTTTACTTGTATAAGTGCAATGCCGGCCATAAGAATCAGCAGAGACAACCACTGGTATACCCCGAGCCTGCGGCCCAACATAGAAACCGAAAACAGGGCTGTGGTCAGGATTTTCAACTGGTATGTCACCCCTAGAAGTGTACAAGAAAAAACCATCTCAGAATGACATCGCCATAAAAATAAGGCAACTAATGGATAGTATAGTGGCTTAACCTGGTAGGTAGCTGCAATCAAAGGTTGGGACAGGTGCCTACATAAAGCAGGTTATTCTGTAGCGTGTAGATCTGAAGGAATTGCCAGCTTCAGCGTCTCTATAGGCGTGTGTCGAATCTCTTGTCTCGAAATACTGCTCAGCTGCTCGGGCCGCTGTCAACCTGTTTCACACAGATACAGCCAGTTTACCCGGCAATAATGAATCAAATTCACAGCCATTTCTCCCAATGTAGATTTTCATTTTAAAGTAAATGATGTTCTTTTTTAACACAAAAATCTGTGAAGCAGCACAACTGTTCTAACATGATAAGAAGAAAATGTTTGCTTAAGCCTCATTCCGCATATTAGAAATTAATTTCTGAAGGCTCAACGTGACCACTGAGATGCATCGATATATTTCCACGATGGCTGTGTCCCGAAAGCCTAGGCAGCTGACTTGCTGCCTTATCAGCATTTTTGCACGAATGCACCTCATAAAACTGATTTCGGACAGGCTTCTGAGTCAGCATAACGATTTAATGATCTACAACAAAATAGAACAAGTTTTGGTGATAACTAAACAATATTAAATTACATGATAGCTTATTTCTTGCTAGAACCCTCATCAACAAGTGCAAAAGGTTAGAAAATTTACATTTACACACAGAAGGCAGCATTTTTCGAGCTTTCGGTCGTAGCCCAACTATACTGTTTTCACACCCACTGTACTTTTTAGTTAATAAATGCCGCTTTTGATGAGAATAAGAGAACTTTCTTTCAAACACAATAAAGATCTTTTTGGTTATTTTTTTCCAACCCCAACACTTTAGACTGGTAGTGTAATCGAAATTCACAAAAAAAAAAAAATACAAAAAACCCCTTAAAAATAATCTGTATCAAAAGTTGATATTATCAGCACTTACTAGAAAAACGGAATCACATGAGGATTTAGCAAAATTTGCCAGATTAGGGGTATCAAATATTTGAAAATATTCAAAATCTGAAGCAAAATGTCAATGTAGAAATTCATGACTAGAATTATACATTCTGTTTTGTTTTATGACTGTGAATTAATTAGTAATCCGCTTACTACTTTTGGGTGGATTCCCATACAACTGTTTACAAATTTACACTATTTCTTCTATGTTTCCCATACAACTGTTTACAAAGACTGTTGCACCATAAATTTGATTGTATTTTCTTCAGTCTATTTCAGTCATGTTGGAGGGAACAGCAGGGGTCATGAATTGATTAAAGAGCTAGCAATAATTAAATTTAAAAAAAATTGTAAAATAAGTATTTTAAAGATAAAAACAATCACAATAAAATACTGAATTAACACTTAATGGGACCCCCTCAAAAACCAGATGTTACATCTCAAGGGGTGATCCTATAGTATAAAATTTACTTCAAATTAAACTTATTATGTATATATCTATTATATATATATCATATTTGTTTTACCTTCATATCATGTGATCATTAACCAACATTCAAGAACCAAGAACATGCAAATATGTTATTCAATTATTGAAATATTAATTTAAATAGAGACATTATAGTAGGGCTGAAAAATGATTAATCGTGATTATACTTGTAAATTAAAAATAAAAGATTATGTTTACATACTATGTGTGTGTACTATGTATATTCATTTATTATGTATTTATAAATACACACACATGTATATATTTAAAAAATATTTGTATGTATATGTATGCATTTATATTTTATATATAAATCTAACATTTTTATTTAATAAATACATGTATGTGCATGTATTTATATAATAAATATACACAGTAAATCACAATGAATCATTTTACAGCCTTGGGGATATTTGAATACAATGTGGATGACTTTCTAAGAACTATAGTCTGACTACATTATTACTTTTTTTTTTATGTTGCTTTCAGGAAAATATATCAAAAACAATCTCAAGGATGAAGGAAGCCCCATGAAACTCACTATGGATCTTTGAAGAGACAAAGCCCCACACAGGTGAGGATCTTGAGGAACTCGCCCCACCACGGCAGAGTGAGGCACAGGTAACGGGCCCGCGCGTCGCCCTGCAAGGTGCGCGAGTAACGCATGGTGAGCACCAGGGACGTGGTCTGGAACACCCAAGGATCCCCGAGAGAAGGTACTCAGCTTGGCTGATGCCATGATGACAGCCTCTCACAAGGGTGAGCAACCACGACAGGACTGGGGTTGACAAAGTGAGAACAAGAAAGGGGCACAAGAGCAGCCGAGATGTTGAAATACAATGTTCGTCCCCAGCTGGCTCTGCAAAACATTAATGTCCATAAACAAAAGCTATAGTATCTTTAACCCAGAAATATTAACCCTGCAGTTTACTAAATGTAGGACACTGAAAGGGATAGTTCACCGTGTCACAAGTGGACAAAAAAGTGTGGCATTGATTTACAGACAGACTTCATTCGTTCAGTGGAAAGACAAATTGACACCTTGGTCACCATTCAGTTTCACTGCATCTTTTTCAATACAGTGGAAGTCGATGGTTGACTGAGGCTGTGATTATGCTTTACATCTCCTTTTGTGTTTGGAACTAAGGGAATACAGTGAACCAACAGGGAGGTGGTGTACTTAATGACATATTTTCTTACTTATAGTTTACAAAAATGGCTAAATTGGTACTCAAAAAAAAGGAGAAAGAGGAGATTAATATTCTGCCACTTAAGCTTAATTACAGGTCAGCCTGTAAAGCGTAATTTACCGAGCAAGGTGGCACCTGTAATGCGGAATGCATATAACTAAATGAGAACTTAAAAATGAGCAAGAAGTAATAATAAAACTACAAGCAGCCAACGTTACCTGAACAACTTTATATTTAACTTGGTTCTAATAGCTGGAACTAACTATCACATATTTTTCACACTCTCACCTTTTCTGAAGGGCTACTGCAAAGATCCGGAAGAGTTGCAGTTTGTGAGTAGGGTTTTTTGTGTTGGATTGATACAAACATAAACGTTAACAAGCCCGTCAAAGATCCATCCTTCAAGATGCGGTTGCTGCCTAAGTTGAATGTAACGTTTACACCACAGTGATGTTAAATAGTTTCTTATCTTATTTTGACAGGTGCACTAGAAAGTTGCGTAAGACGGACGAGATGACAAGCGAGGTATTAGATAGTGAGGAAATCAAACCGTTCTGGGTGTTCTTCGCAAACATGATGCTCTGCTTATGTGTCCACCCATTCCGGAGACCCTCAGGTATCAAGACTTAAAAGCAGACTGTCATTCAAGTGTAGAACAATCTTCATCTTATTCTCCACAATCTTGCAGTACACTTGGCAGTGTTTTTGTTTCGATCCTTAGTTCGTTGGGTCGCCACTATCGGTGGCGGACAGAATGATGTCGAACTTAACTTCACGGATAAGCGCGCATTCCCCCTGCTTGGCTGCTTTGCATTGCATTCCATATACCCTTCGGTGTTTTTTTATCGTTTGTTTATAAAATGTTTGTGTGTGTGAGATTCTAAGAAATCCACAAATGGGTGAAGAGAGATTCTGAGAAAGAAGTCCACATCATTTAAATTAAAAACCCAATGTGTTGTTGAGAGATTTCTTTAGAAGTCACGGTACCTCCGAAAATGTGTTCCTATTCATAATGATAAGTTTCATTTCAAAAGTTAAAAATTAATATTTCATGGTAAAGGATCTGTCTCATATATATAATATTAACAGGTTTCATTTTTTTTATATTCAAAATGTTTTTGGTCCAACTTTATGGTATATTTTCATATGTACATTTCAAGTATTTCTAACTCACTGCGTAGTTCCGCTGAGTCTGTTTTGCATATGAAGTTGGAACTGCACGTATTGTTCTTTTGTAGCAATAATTCTTAGAATTATCAGTATGATACTTTGAATCTAAAATGAGGAAGAAGTCCCAAATCGAGACATTGACTAGTACTATTTTTTAAAGTCAGGTGTGTTATTAGTTATAGCTCATATGACGCCTTCAGGCCGTAGAACACCAGTATATAGATAGATGACTCTGCAAAATAGAAGGGGGTTTTGACTTTTCTGAGACTCTTGGTCTCTCTATCTTTTCAACTCACTTCCCTCTTCTTTGGCTTCACTCGACCACTCTCGCCTCAGACCTCAGAGGATCTTACAGGGTTTTTATTCAAATTCAGATACCTTGAAATTCCAGATACTTTTTGATACTTTTATATTTCGAATACTTTAATATTTTTTCATACTTAATACTTTGGTATTTTGATTTTAAAAACAAATAACTGTGTTACTGTTTTACACTTACAATTTTATTACTGTGTTTGATTACTACTGGTTTGGTTTCAATCCATCATAAATGGATTGGTTATTAAAAAAAAATGTTTTTTAACTAACATTGGGATTTACATTTTCTATATTTAAAGGTTATTAGTATTATCCAGAACTTATATTCCAAGTTATGATTTGTTGTTTTCTGTTCTTTCTCTATAAACTCTTTTTAAATAAACATTTACATATATTACCCTTGACCGTCTGAATTTGGATTAAATTTTGCATCAATGTTCTTTGTACACTTTTCTTTTGCAAGTCTTGGGCAACTGAAAGAACACATATAAATCAACCTAATAAATAATATAACCAACATTTATCACAGAGGAGACAGATTAGAGATATAGACAGAGATGAGCGATAGAGAGAGAGAGAGAGAGGAGATAGAGAGAGAGAGAGAGAGGACTCATTGCATTTAGCCCGATCAATGTGTAAAGGGTTTCCCTTTAATTTGCGTTTCATCTCTATTTTTCATCATCAGCTGTCTTGGTATTATTTCCAATACACAGTTTTTTTTTTTTTTTTTTAAATCACAAACTGTTAATCTATAAAATACTAAGACGAAACATTTACTTCATTCTAGCATACTGCACTTGTAATATATTTGGTGACAGGAAAAGACATTACAATAAAAAAAAAAAAATTATATACAGCACATAAAAATTAGCTGTGCAAGAACATTTGGGTGAAGACACAATGTTCTAAAACCTTTGCTTTTGATCTTTATTTGGTGGAACCTAACAACCCATTAAACTGTTTAATAGGCACTTGAAGGGTGCTCACAGGATATCAACTGTGTTCCAACAAAGAACGCATGCAATAATGGAGCCTATAGTACATAGAGGTTTCTATTTGCTATATCTTGACCTGTGAGCACTACATCCAATATCACTGATCCACCCACCTGGCACAAATACAGCATACCGGAAGTTCATAAGACTTTGTGACAGTATTTCATCAACACTCTGGCTAATGTATGCATTGCATCTCGTAAATACTTATTATGAAGTGTTTTATTTGGTGCCGTTTCAAGACCCATTGGGCTTTATTTGTGCCAAAACACATTTTAAAAATGTTGTGATTGTACCTAATCAGTGTTTATAAAGTCTGTGCTCAAAAACAACAAAATAGAAAAGTGAAAGCAGCACATTAGAATTGTATAAAGTATTATTTCTTAATTACCAAGTGATTCAATACGGTTTGCACAGACAGGCTGATTGTATTTAGGGATGAAGGAAATACATGACATGTATTTAAAACTTGTGTCAATAAAAGATAACTTCAGAACGATTTACACTTGCTCAGAATATCAATATACAGTAACACAAAAAGGGGCAGAACAAAACTACTAAATAGTAACAATGGGTACACAGATGTAACAGGCACTGATAAATATTATGTGATAACACATTTGAGTTTTTTTTTCGAAAGTTTCACGTGGCTTGAATGATGGCACTGGAATTTCGCTCTGTCATGTTTGGTGTGGCCATACCGAATACTGCATAACCCATTTCAAAAGAAACAAAGTGGCAACCCATTCATATTTTACACACCTCCTTCTACCTCTCCTTAAATCATTGGCAATGCAAAAGGATAAACGCAGGTAACAGACACAAAGAAATAACATAAAAATGTAACATTTTAACTATTTACTCCTACAGTTTAGCTCTGACCACACATGAATAATTGAGATGTAATGTGTAGAACATTCATGTTACCAATTGCAAAAAAAAATACCTCCAATTCATTTAAGAAACATTACCAAAAAAAAAAAAAAAACAACACATGAGAGCTGACCCATTATATAAAAAGATTAAATTATCAGTTAAAAGCATAGCTCACCAATAAACTCTGATGTTACTTTTCAAACCTGTATGACTTTCTTCCTGTGGAGCACAAAAATATGATATTTTAAAGAATGTTTTTCAATGAAAGTCAGTGAAGTTCCAACCAACCCTTAACCATTTGATTTCGTTGTATTGGACACAAAAAAAAAAAAAAAGACCATTTGAAACAAAAATCTCCTTTTGCGTTCCACAGCGAAAGTAAGTTTATTCAGGAATTGAAAAAACAGAAGAGTTGAGTAAATGATGGACAATATTATTTTCGGGTGCACTATTCCCTTTGAAGGTTGGTACCAACTAAGCATATCTGGGTTTTTAACATCAACAAAAATGATCAAAAAAGACAGCAGATTAAATAAGAAACTTTCCTTCAACATTGTAAAATGTTTTGACTAAATCTTTGAAATAAATTTCCCCAAATTGGGGACCCCGTAACAGACAATCGAGACTGCTTAAGTTAGTGAGCACTGTGCTTGTCCCATTTGGTAACAGTGCCCTAGATCGTAGATGTCGTGGTTAACAGGATTCCTCCCGAGTTTTTAAAGCTTTTTTTTCTCACTTTTCTGTTTAGGCTGGTGTGTTGAATTTGAATTTACAATACGCAAGACACTTCAAAGTCAACATTCAGAGCGTAATAAAGACTGGAGAAAAATATAGAAATGATAAATGGCCCCACTTCCTCTGGCAGCTGCAGTGAGAGAACAAACTAAACAGCCGTTCAATTTAAACTTAGGTTCAGTTTCCGCCTACCAATACACGCTGCTTTCGCTGTGACTTCTGCGACAGCGACGGCTGCGCCGCCTGTATCGTGGGCTGCAGCTGGTCTTGTTCATGTATGTGGTTTATTGTCGGAAGGCAGGGCAGTGTGTGGGGGTGGTCCCTAGAGGGGTTGAACTTGTTGTGACAATCGGACCAGTTCGAAGTTGACGTGTGGGCGATGAAGAGGACCAGGGGTTGGGTGACTTCAGGCGAAGTAGTGAGGTAGGTGTGTTTCACTGGGATTGCGTGCCTGGATGACCGGGGGGGTTCCCTCAGAAAGGCCGGCGTTGGGGTAGGCTGTGTTGGTAAGGTTGGCCGTTGGATATGTAGCCACAGGGCTTCATTGCCGTGGCATGAATAGGAAGCTACTTGTTTGTGCGTGGCTCTCAGGCCGACCCGGGAGGGAGTGGTGTGGTTGGCTCCCAGGGGGTGACTTCAGGTTGTGCGACAGGCCGTGCTGCATTCCCACTTTTGGCACTGGGTACATCATACTCTGGTTAAGTGCAGGTGATGACTTTGTCCTGTTTTGCCCCTGTGCCTAGCTCTCTGCCTCCTGTTGCGCCTGCTGAAGGAGGCTCTGCCATTTGCCTGCTGACAGCATTTGGAAGGGTGACAAGGGTGGCAGCTTTTCACGGCTCATGGTGAAATTTCATCGGGTGAGCATGCCTGGATGTGGTGCTGCTTCATTCTGGTTGTGGCCCGATTCGATCTTTTGGTGGGGTTGCAGGAGGCCAAGCCATGTGGCCATTGTAGCTGTGTTTGGCCAAACTCCACCCAGCTTTGCTGTTGGCTCAACATGTGACTCACAAGGAGGCAGCATGGCCGCACGGACGGGGTTCGGAGCAGAGGGGCAGAATTCCGCCGTGCTGGTGTGGTGGCCACTGCCTCTCCGGCGTACTATTGTGGAGAACGCCAGGATCCACGGGTGACATGGTTACCGATCTCTCTGAGGGGCTGCCATCTGCTTTGGTAACCTTTCCGCTGGTGCTTCACGGCCACCGCCGACACACATTTTGGTCCCGCTCCTCCAGCTGTCTTCCTTCCGCCTCTTCTGTCTTTCATTTCTTTTATATCTTTGGCTGTCCCGGCTGCAACATTGTGTTGCTTTTCCCTGCCTGCTCTGCGATTTCTTTTTGCGCCCTGTGGTCCTGGACGCATGCGCGTATCTTGAATCCTGTTGCCCGATTGTGATTTCCCACAGACATGGAGGAGTGGCCCCCACCATGTTGCCCACGTGGTTAGGGCCCAGAATGTGGCTGTGCACCAGGTTGTACTGGTCAAACAGACGCACAATTTCATTGAGTGATGCATTCGCGTCATTTGTGGCAGTATCACGAGGCGCTCGGTCCTAATGGTATGTCGAGTGAATATCAGACATTTTGACATAATGATCCTAGGCGAACTCTTGGGCCTCTTCAAAGATCTGCCCCAATCCTTGCATCCAGGAACAATGGGTCTCCTCCTACATCACAGAACAAACAAAGACGGAATTGTTTTTTGCTGACACACAATACATCTGTGGTACGGTCGAAAAGTGATTAAACAGGCAAACTAAACAAATCGACCTGAACGAGTACCGTAATTGTGGTCCATGCAAATGTCTCGAGTTGGCTTCGCATTCTTGAGTAGCCCTAGAGTGGCGTCTACTTTATTACCTGCGGCGCCCGAGTGCGAAAGCGGACTTGCCTGAGAATAAGATGAGAGCTATGATATCTAAACCATTTTATGTCTAGATTTACTTTCTTTCCATTTATCAACAAAGTTCTTTATACTATGATGATTTTCAATACTGGCTTTCATCTTAACCATGTCATCCACATGCATTGACATCTTGCATGGCAGGTCTACCATCATTCCTCTCACCATGCCCTCCACGTCCATCTGGCTGGTAGTATGAGTGTGTTGTGCGTCTTCATACGGCGCATCAAGAGCCTTGTCACGGTTTGTACGGATGATTATCTGGGTTCCAAAAACCTATTATGATTGGTATGTGCTCACGCTGCTCAGAAATAATAAATGAACAAATCTACTATCTGCCAAACTACACAGTTTGTTTTATGTGTGGATATCTATTATTATGATATATATCTAGTTATTTTAAAAATATCTATATATATATATATATAGGAATATATAATGTAGTATATAATAAAATACATGACAGATTTTCCCATGCATAACCGCCCACAGAAAGAACTTCAGGAATAACCAGAAGTTCACAATCAAAAACTAACAAAAGGTACCGTAGAGATCACTAAAAATTTCTTTCAAAACAACAACAATACATGACAAGTTAAAAAAAACAAATTGAGAATAACAATATTTATGAATACACAGTTTAATGCAAAAGTGAAAAAAGACTGAAAAGTAAATTTCCACAGTGAAACTAGTGACTGATGCACAAATATATTGTCCCCAAATATTAAATAAAAATTAAGTAGATAATTTAAGTATAAAAAAAAT
>NC_056604.1:9070043-9150043 GCF_018340385.1 Cyprinus carpio | reverse complement strand
TTGAACAAACGTCTCTAATCGTCACCAATGTTGCATTTCTTTAAATACAGTAAAGACAGTAATATTTTGAAATATTGCTACTAATTTACAATAACTGTTTTCTGTTTGAATATATTGTGATGTAAATAAATGTAATTTATTTCTGTGATGGCAAAACTGAAATTTGATTTGGTGCTCAATTATTATCGGAGCTCATATTATTAATGGTTCTTATTATCAATGTTAAAAACAGTTTTTGATGCTTAATATTTTCTTTAAAAAGGTGAATTATATCCAGATTTTTTGATTTATAGAAAGTTTATTGAACAGCATTTATTTAAAACATATATTTTTTTGTAACATTGTAAATGTTTACTGTCACTTTTGAACAATTTGCATTCTTACTGAATAAAATAATTTTTTTAATCATATACCTAAAAAAATATATATATTAAGCAGCAAAAACTAATTAACATTGATAGTAATAAGAAATATCCCTTGAGCCCCAAATCACAATATTACTGATTTTTACTATATTTTTGATCATATAAATGCAATCTTAGTGAGCATAAGAAACTTCTTTCAAAAACATTTAAATTGAACAATGTGTGCATATGTTTGATTTATGTTCAGTGTTTGCTGTGTGTTTTCCTCAGATCAGTTTGACAGTCATGATGAGAGAGATGATGACGCTGAGGGTGAATCTGTGGAAGAACACAAAAGTGTCATCATGCATCTGCTGTCTCAAGTGCGACTGGGCATGGATCTCACTAAGGTAAACACAAACAACCTTCTCTTGTTTTTGACATTCTCACTTATTTTTTTTCATACTATTTCCACCTTTTAATCCATCTTTGGTCACCCTCAGGTCGTCTTGCCAACGTTTATCTTGGAGCGGAGATCGTTGCTGGAAATGTATGCAGATTTCTTTGCACACCCAGATTTGTTTGTAAGGTAATGCACATCCTATCTTTTTTTATAGATCTCACAGCTGTTCTGCCATATGCACTTATCATTCTTATGTCTGATTACAGCAGCGCTGTAATAACTGAGGAATTTAAAAGTAGCAATGTTACTAACATGACTACATTTTTGAGTAGCCAGACAGCAGCTGAGCTGTTTCCAATGTACTGTGCAATGGACTCATGATTGGCACATTTTGCAGTATTGCAGATCAGCAGGATCCAAGGGACCGCATGGTGCATGTGGTAAAGTGGTACCTCTCAGCCTTTCACGCTGGTCGGAAAGGATCTGTGGCCAAGAAGCCCTACAACCCCATTCTGGGCGAGGTGTTCTTCTGTCACTGGGACCTGCCTGAAACAGAGGATCCTGCTGCTTCTGTGAGTGTGTGTTTGAAGGTCTAAAAAGCCAATGTTTGCAGCATCTTACCAGATTTTATTTGTTGTCACTGTTTTCTTCTCCCTCGGTCACTGTCTGTCTTTCTAGGAGTCTGTATCAGACGGGCCAGTGCCATGGAGTAGCAAAAACAGTGTGTCGTTTGTGGCAGAGCAGGTTTCTCACCACCCTCCTAGTAAGTTCTGAACTAATTACTAACTTTATCCCTAACTATTTTATCATAGCCACTAGTAGAAGAAAATAGATCCAATTTACAAGTTACCAGAAATGACCTGGTACTGGTACTGAAAAGTAAAACAAAAACAATTATCTGTTTAATTAGCAACTTATTTATTAAAATTATTTAAATTTGATAATGTTAATGCAATAATCTTTTGTGGTTTTTGGCAAATGGTCATTTTCCAACACCTTTGTCCTTTTGCAGTATCTGCATTTTATGCTGAGTGTTTCAGCAAAAAAATCCAGTTCAACGCCCACATCTGGACGAAATCAAAGTTCCTTGGAATGTCAATTGGTGTCCATAATATTGGTCAAGGTAGTCGAGGACGTTGTTAAGTAGTGATTAATACACATTAGTGCTGCTATTGCAGTACTTAACTGTCCTCTTCTGTTTCCCATAGGTTGTGTGTCTTGTCTTGAATATGATGAGCACTATATTCTTACTTTTCCCAATGGCTATGGAAGGTAAGCATTGTTCTATTTGATCAATTACTCACACTGATGTATTTTAGATTTTTTGATTTCTAGAGGGGGAAGTGGGCAGAGCATCTCATCCATCTCACTGTGCTCCAATAGGTCAATCCTCACTGTTCCATGGGTAGAGCTGGGTGGAGAGTGCAATATTTCCTGTTCCAAATCTGGCTACAGTGCCAATATAGTTTTCCACACTAAACCGTTCTATGGAGGAAAGAAGCACAGAATAACTGCTGAGATATTGTAAGTTAAAGTGGTACTTTCCATAAATTCAATCATAACTGCTACTGTCATGGTTTCTTTAGTTGTCACAATAAATTCATGAAAAGAAGCTTGTATGCAAATCCATTAAGATTATTCTCATGTTAATTGGAAATATATAATAAAATCCTCATAATATTGTACTTTTTCTTAGTGCACCCAATGATAAGAAGTCATTCTGCTCCATAGAAGGAGAGTGGAATGGTGTCATGTATTCAAAACTGGCTACCGGGGTAAGTTTGAACCCTACAAAACAAGAAAAGGAAGTACCTTCAAGAAAAAAAATGAAGTAACGTATTTGTTTTCCGCCCAGGAAAACACAGTATTCATTGACACAAAGAAAATGGGCATTATTAAGAAGAAAGTGCGGAAATTGGAGGACCAGTTGGAGTATGAATCCAGAAGGTGTGTGGGTCTGACAAGTTTTTTTCTCTGCTTTGTAAATGTTGTCAACGCAAGACATCTCCAAAGTCCATTTTCTCTTAAGCTATAGTGCAGATACACACTTTTTAATCTTAGGCTTGACTCTGTGACAAGTCATGGGAAACCATCCTTAAAACCCCATTTGAATTTTGTGTAATCCCTCAGGTTCTTAAATCTAATTTGTACCACCGAATGAGGTTTCTTGGTTTCTGGGAGGGTTTGGAAAATCCACATTGAAAATCTGCAGTTGAAATTTCCATTAAATCTGGATATAAACAAAGTTTATAACAGTTTTATGCCTTTTTTATTACATTATGTATAAATAAAAATAAATATGTTACTTGCTTCCATTAATATCTCATTGAAATTGAAAATTCTCTGAAATTTTCCAATTAAGCTCAGACATTTTTCAATTCAACTTTATACACAAATAGTTATGCTGTTAATGTAATTTGTAATGGAAAAATGCGAAATACAAGCATTTTGACTAGTGGTATTTTAAAACAGGTTTTTTATTTTTTGTTTTGTTTTTTTGCACCTGACTTATTTGCTGATCTTCAAAAGGCTTGGTTATTTTTGTGGAAGCTCCTCTGGGGACATGCTGAAGTGATGTTTTTTTCTGGTTGGGTACCTCTGTGAGATGATCTGATGCAGAAAGCTGTTATTTCTCTGTCTGGCTGTCAGTTTGTGGAAGGATGTGACCGTGAACCTGAAACTGACGGACATTGATGCTGCGACGGAAGCCAAACACAGGCTGGAGGAGAAACAGAGGGCAGAGGCGAGAGAAAGGAAGGAGAAGGAAATGCAATGGGAGACGAGAGTGAGTGTGCTTATGTACAAGCACATGTGGAGGGGGGGTGTGCCGTGAGAAATAATGAGATCGAAATATGACTCTGATATATGGTTTTTAATTGGTTCCTGTTGCTTAAAAGCAGCATGTTCTTAAACTGAATGTTACCCATGATGCACATAGCTAGATGTTTAAAGTGCCCAACATTGCCTGACAGTTTTTCAAATTCATTTTCTCCACTTTTATCCAAACCAAGCTACTCATGTTGAATTCAGAATATCAGAACATACATTAATTTGATATAAAACACCTTTGACTGATCATCTTGATTGAGAGATTCACATGAATCCGATCAAATGATCCGTCTTCTTTTCAAAACAATGTTTATTTTAAGAGTGATTTGTTTGTTTCCCTGCAGCTGTTTCATGAGGATGGTGAATGCTGGGTCTATGACAAGCCTCTTCTGAAGCGGCTAGCATCGCAGCGGCACTGAGGCCGTTTCCAACACAGCAGAGTCTAGGAAATAGAACTCTCTTGCAAACCACTTTTCTTATTCAGCCTTGGAATGAGTGACGAATGAACCCTTACGGCTTTGCATTTTCAAAGTTTGAACGAATGTTAAGAAAACAAACTTAATCTATACAAATAAACAAACCAACCTGCTCACGAGTTCAACACTTCCACCTCTCTATCACCCTTTGAGGAAGAAAACACACCACGAACACACAAAAGACGTGATCAGAAGCCCTTTAGCATCACAAATCAATCAAACGCTCTCGTCTCGGCAAAAGAAGAACGATCCAAGCCGACGTCTCTCTCTCTTTCTCCCACTCAAGAAGGGTTGAGGTGTTTTTATCGAACGAACTCTGAAAACTACAGCGTTCTGTATCTCAGGGAAGCAGCGGACTGAGGATTGAAGGCTGTATTTTAATGTTCGAAAAGCCTTAACGGTGGAACCACAAAGTAAAGAAAATGAGAACTTGGTTCACATACTGCTAGCTACAGCTATTTATATATATATAAATTTATCTTCTTTCTCTAGGGCAATAGTAACTGTTCGAATATACGTCCTTTACAGCAGCAATCACCTTTATGTTCCACTCCATCATCAGCCTTTCATGCTACAAAAGCCACAATAAGAAAATGTACCATTTACATTACGGGCTGAAATTTGAGACAACTTTGCCATGGTTGTAATCCATTCCGATTCGGTTTTGTTTTTTGGGAATGATTTGATATGCTCTAGAGCCTCGGGCAGGTTGTCTTATTACAAAATGCTGCTTGAGTGTGCACATAATTTATCATCTTAGCATAAAGTTGGACTGTCCTGTAGAAAATCGTAAAGGTGCACAATAAAACCATTTGAAAAATCTGTGCTTATCCCGCTGAGGTCAAGCAACGTTATCACAAATTGCCCTGCAATCTCTCTTTCTGTGAAATGTCACATTTTAATCCAAATAAATATACGTTTCATATAGTCATGCATCTGAAAGCTTTGATTCTCTTCTTGAAGGGAAAAGTAACAGTCTGTAGAGTCTGCATGGAGTCACTTGGGTCAGTGTTTTCTCCTGGAATGACGTCTATACATTGTGTAACATAATCAATAAGCAAAATCAAATTGTATTATCCTTTTTTTTTCTTCTGAGATGCAATTAGAGCAAAACTGGCAAAACAATATTACTGCTATATCTTAAAGAAAGCCACTTGCTCTTCATATTCTGTAATGAATTGGAGGCCTTATGAAGTAAAGTTTACTTTTGCCTAGTATTGCTTTTCAGAAGCAATCCCAAACAATTTTTTCTTTGCCTGACAATAATTGATTGTACCAGATTTCCATGTATCAAAATATAATATTAAATCTCAGTGAGACCAATTTGTGTGAGAAGGTTGAATGCATTTGTTGTTACAGACATCCAGAGTTAAATGATGCTGTTGTTCACTTCATTTGAACTACAGGGCTTTGCAGCATTTTGATTTCCAAAGTAATGGGAATTAATTAGCTTATCACGGTTAAGATGTATTTTTTTTCTAATTATGTTCTGCTTTATCTAGTAACTAGAAATTAGCGTTTAAAAATTCTTATTCGGAAATGACGAATTACAGGAAAATTCATGAAACGTTGTGGGAATTCTTTGGACAAATGTGGGGGAAACCTTCAAGTGATATAAAGAAAGTATACCAATTTCAGAGTTATTTCACATTAACTCTATAAAATAAATACCGTTTGCTACAACTTTTAAGTACCAAGCGATATTGTATATATATGCACATATAATGTAATGAAACCACTATCTATGACTTTACTAGGTGCATTAAACGAAACATGAACAAGCCATTTAGTGCACTCATCTCACATTATTAGACTTTAAATCACATAAATATTATGTCTATGATTTGAATAAGAAAACGTGCTGGTATCACTGAACGCAAAAGGCTGGCGCCACCTGGTGTCATGAAAGTGCATTAATATAAGCAGAGGAATTTCCCAGAAACCATTGCGTTGAAACAGTATAAAAAGCAAAGCGACGCGTTCATTCGGTCTCATTCTCCTGCGGCGCACCAAGGATAGAGTAGGTAAGTCATTGATTCGATCTATCACAGTAACCTAATCTAGTGTAATGTGGGGTGTTCTTTTATAGTTGCGATGTTTGTGGTGTAACAGAAGTAAAGTGGTATTCTTATTTTATTTTAAATGCGATTCTGTAAGAAAGGAGTTGATCATTCGAAGTACGGCCCACGTGTTACAGGCCTCGAATGAGCGTTAAAATTCTCTTTGTAATTATACTATTTATCTTATCAGATATGCTTCAAATAAGTTTTAAGTGCAAGATTTTAGTACTTTAACTAAAAAAAAAAACACGCTTAATTCAGTTTTCTTCCACGTGCTGTTGAAGCGAGTCATTACCTCATGTACGCATGCGTGATGATACATGATGTTGGTAGGGACATCTGAAAATACTTGATGAGAACCAACATCTCTGACATGCATAGCTACGCTCCGTGTGCAGGTTTGCTGCATGTTAAGCGCTAAGCCTTTAAGGTTTTTTTTCTCTCTCTCTCTCCAGGTCCATTATTCTGAGGACTGATAAACGCGGGAGACCGCTGGTATGTACACCTTAGGTTGTCTGTTAAATCTATTCTGGATGGTTGATTTGCTTATGATGAGTAAAATGAATAAGAGTAGTGGACAGGAGTGATTTCTGAGAACTTATTTTCTGAGGCATTGTAAGGGTTTATTTTTAAACTACAGTTGTTGGCTCTTCTAAATTTTTTTTTTTTTTTTTTTTTTTTTTTTTTTTTTTTTTAATGCTTGCAGGAGTGTTGTGAACCTGGAAAGCAGTGTCAAAGGTATATATTGTTTTATATATGCTATGCTTTAATGCAAGTGTGTATGATGACCCTATTTGCTACTCTTGAGTTTATGCTGATGAAACTGCAACCACCAAGATATCTTGTCTGAAGCACAGCATTTGAATAGAAGCGTGTTGCGTGTGTGGCCTTTGTTAATATTTGCCCCCCCCCCCCCCCCTTTTTTATAAATTCATAGGAACATGTGCAGTGCAGTTAAATTGAAAGGTAAGCATTTTAAAGTGCTTCCTAAGCTGCAGTCATTCACTGTTCATGATGATTGTTTTATAAAACAATGGGAATCTCTCTGAATTAGACTGAAAGACATCTGTGTACTGAAACAGTGCTTGTTTAAGACCTTGTCCTCTTTGTCTTTGTTCTGTACTAACAGCATTTTATTATTACAGGTGGTTTAAGATGTTGCCACAAGAGAGATGACTATGCCATCAGCTGAGCATGGTATTAATTTAGCATTTTTAATACTTGTCTTTCTGTGATGCAAGTGATGACTGCATAGTTCAGCAGAAAATCCATGAAGAACACTTAAGCATAGTCTTTCGCTCCTAGCTGATGCATCACCAGTTTTCAGTTTCTATGTTTTAGTAGTTGCCTTTGGTTTACTCTTGCCTCTCTCTCTCTCTCAATTTGCTATATCTAAGAAAAAACAAATTATGACAACATAGATAATCAGAAGACCTCTGCAGGGGCGCAAGCATGTCTGGTAAGTTTGAGATTTGGAAGTTGCTATATCTAAGAAAATGCAAATGATGACCGCATAGTTCAGCAGAAAATCCATGAAGAACACAAAGCATAGTCTTTCGCTCCTAGCTGATGCATCACTGGTGTTCTCTTTCTGTGTTTTTAGTAGTTTTGTCTTACTCTTGTTTCTCTTTGCAGCATGACTTCTACAGGGGAGCTAGTATGTCTGGCTATAGGGAATTCAGCAGCTGTCTGAATGTTCTTCAGGGTAAGTCTAGTTAAAGTGATTGGTTACTGGTACCAAAGTGGTTTCAAACTGATGAGTTCGAATCAGGTCTCTGATCTTATTGAGGACAAGTAAAAACACTCTGATTTAAGACCACATAGTTGTGCATTAAATTTTTTTTAAAGCAGAATGGCATTGAAGTGTGTGGGATTTTATTTATTTTTTTTTTAGGTCTGATGACGGCATGATGTGCTGAGTCACTGATGCGCTGAGTAAGCATTTACTCCTTTTTGTAGTTGTAAATCTGTCGCTCTGACCATTGTGATGAATCTGACGTCCACTGACTTTGCCGTGGAGGGATGGATATTAGCTCTGGCTGATCTGGTCACATGTTAAAATTCTGATTCTCATGGATATTTTCTGTTCTAACAGGTGTCTGCTCATTGACAGGTACTGTGGTGACCTCCGTGTCCTGGGAGTATGTGGTGTGCATTTAAGGTTGGTTTTTGTTTGCAAACATTATCTGCATTGAGACAATATCTTTCATAGTTGGGTTTTTGTGATGCCTCAAATGTCTGACCTGAACGCACAATGTGGACAGTCTTTGACTGAAACCAGGTGCTGGTTTGGACAACATGTTGACTTTGACCAACTAACCAGTGGTGGTCTCTCTTTAGGGAGCTCAAGATCATCCAGGATGGCTTTGAAACGATCGTTGTAGTAGAAGGTATGATTATGACCGGTTTCCTTCACTGTTTCTTCCAACCTGTGATGACATGATTCTGCCAAATGAATCTGCTGATTATATCCTTATACCGTTCCATATATCTGAGGTTGACTTTGACTCCACTTTAACCTTTATTTGCACCTGTCCTCTTCTAAAATCTCTCCTTGTTTCTTGCAGAATAGATTCCTGCATCTGACTCTTCTGAACCGTGTTCCAGGGCTTCAATTCTTGTACCTCTGGTTTTTGTATTGTCTATTTGAATCCATTTAAAATGACATTTCAAACTCATTATCTACATCTGTTGCAACTATGCAAAGTTTGTAAAGTGTTATTTCAATAAATTGGTAAAACCACAAGTCTGTCTCAAGTTTATAAAGTGTATGATTGTGTGTGGGATGATTTAAACAGAACATTAAGGTATTTGGTAGCGTGCAGTTTGGTTTGTTTTACACCTAAAGTGAGTATTGAGTTGATAAACTGAGGCTGTGGAATCCAGTTTCTTACACCTGTTATGCAGCTCAAAACTGAGTATGTTCTATCGTGATTGCATTTGTAAGTTGATTTATATTTGCGTTTGGGTGTTGTGTCATGGCTGTCATTGCCATGCAGGTTTACCAAAGCATACTCTAGTTCGGTGTAAGAAATGGGATTTCATTAACTCACGTGTTTCGGTATTTGGAGCAGCAGCAACTTTTAAACGTTTGAATAATGGCGACATTGATTTGATTTTGAGAGACTTGTTGCTAACGATACTTGATAGGCAAATTAGCCCCAGCATCTCCAACATAAACCTCGCATCACGTTCTCAAACTGCTGCGACTGGTCCAGTCAGCTCAGCGCTGAGAAAATGAGCTGTTACCACGTGACAAGGTCTGTGCTACTTCATAAAGTTAAACCTGAATAATGACACGGATTGTTTTGAATAATTTGAGAGTTCATAATAGTCACTGGTTTGATTAATAATCGCAGAATATATACTAAAAAATTAGCATCAAGCTCCGCCCATTTTGTACCCCTTTCGTTCTACTATTCCAGTGAATACTGTGACGTCGTGTTTCAGTTCTGAGCGTTGAGCGCAGAGATGCGGCCTGCAGTCAATGAGGCTCGGATGTGTGTATGAATGGACGCTACAATTACATCTAATAGCTCAATGTTACAGCCTTTGCGAGAGCTATATTTTCGTCGGCACCGATGTTTTCACTCGTAATCTTGCTCTCATTCCTGGCTGATGCGGATTTTTTTCAATTCGACAGCATTTCAAATGTTTCTACCTATTATTTCAATTACATCTATTGCAACATTTGGGAAGGGGACTGTCAACCACACCAGGATGATGCGACCCAAGAAGGTAAAGATATAATATAGCTAACGTTATATATAATTAAGGTATATTTTAACATATGCTATGGTACAATGTTTATAATAAAAAGTCTATATACAAAGCATGTATATAATTTACATAAAATTTAAGATGGATTGAATAACCAACGTGTCATGCGTTATTTTTTTTCTGCGTTTAGCAATTTTCTAACGATACTGAACAGAATAATGTATTGATTATGTAAATATAATGTATGAATATATTAAATAGATATGGATAATAATAATATAATGCGTTAATAAGTTGATTTGGATCAACTTTTCCCAGTGTCTCTTTAAAGACTGGCAGTATTTGTAATGATTGTAATTTAACTCACTGCAGGCTTATGTAACTCTTCTGTTCTCAGTGCCTACTGGGGACATTTGGTCAGGGTTTTCCCAGTACTACACTGGCATGCTGACTGCATGGTACTGCAGCCTGGGTCAGTGCTGTGATTCAGGAGACTGTAGGATTACAAATAACATCACAGGTGGAGCCATCAACATCATGCATGCATTATTTTATACAAATATTCAGGTTTTACAATTGTTGAAATTATAGAAATATCAGAAAGTTCAAACAAAAAGCTTGGAAACGTCTGACCATTTATTGAAATTAATTTCTCTCATCAATGCATATTTCAGGATTGGAAAAAGATCTACAGGTGAAGCTTCATGGGCAGCACCTGGTCCAGTCTGTGGTTCTGAAAGCTATTCAGGGATTCATCAAAAACCCTGAGTCCAACAAACCACTGACTCTGTCCTTTCACGGCTGGTCTGGGACAGGCAAGAACTTTGTGGCCCGGATAGTAGCGGACAACCTCTACCGGGATGGTATAAAGAGTGAATGTGTGCGTTTGTTCATTGCCCCATTCCACTTCCCTCACGCCAGATTGGTGGACGTGTACAAGGTGAGCAAAGGAGCAAAGGTTTGACATCCACACAGATGCCCGGGTCATTTCATCTGATTCAGCAGTCGTTTGTTGATTTAGTTCACCTTTTACAAACAAATGAGTAGTATTTGGTTATATTATAATGTTACACATTAGTATAAATATTTGCTACTTGTATTATAATTCATCTGCTTTGATATATTTAAATTGAAAAAACGAAATTCAACGCATTTCACATAGGCAGGGATCCAATACAATCACTTTTTTGGGGCTTCTGGGGAACATTTATTGGATCACTGCCATTAGGCTTCAAAGCTGTGGTACAATTGTATGATTATGCAATTCAACCTTGATACTCTTGGATAGTTCAGTTAGAAAACCTGATTTTGTTGATTGCGGTCCAAATTCTGAAATATTCACGTACTTGTTAGTGAATCCTGAGCCTTACTTGTGCTTGTATTTGTGTGGGTGTGTTTGCAACCAGGGCCAGCTAAGAGAAGCCATTCGAGACATGGTTCTGCGATGCCCACAGACTCTCTTTATCTTTGATGAGGCAGAAAAGCTTCATCCGGGACTCATTGATGCCATAAAGCCCTACATGGACCACTATGATAATGTGGATGGGGTTAGCTATAGAAGAGCCATATTTCTGTTCCTAAGGTTGGTGTGTTCTTTACAAATGCAAAATCTGAAAAATGTAATTTGTTGCTATGATCCAATTAAACTAAAAACTAATGTCTGTTTCCTTAATGTCATGCTTTAGCAATATCGGTGGTGGTGCCATCAATGAGCTGGCACTTGATTTCTGGCACTCGGGACAGAATAGGGAAGATATCGGCATGGAAGACTTGGAACATCTTCTGCGTGCTGAAGCCATGGAAGCAGAAGGTACCTGCAGTCAAGCACATCATAACAGAACTAAAAAATCGAATTGCTAAACATCTGACAAATATCTCATAGATGTTGCGTATTTAAATTCATATATACAAGTCTGTGATTTTCATGAAAAAATGTTATGATTCCTGTTGCTAAATTACTTCATGCCTTTGCAGGAGGTTTTGCGCAGAGTGAGCTGATGTCAGGCCATCTGATTGACTTCTTTGTACCATTCTTGCCGTTGGAGTACCGGCATGTGAAACTGTGTGCACGTGACGCATACGCAGCTCGTGGCCTTCAGCCGGATGAGGGGACTCTGGATGAAGTGGCTAAAGCCATACTGTACATTCCTAAGGAGGAGAAACTCTTCTCTGCACAGGGCTGCAAATCCATTCCTCAAAGGATCAGTTTCTTTTTGCCATAACGGAGAGCAACATAAGATCATTGACATTAAAGAAACACAGAGTATACTTGAATGAAGCAGAAATGACTGCTGCTATCTGAAATGCAAATTATACAACGCTGACAATGCAGAAAAAACTTCATATATAATATTTCAACTCCATATAGGACAGGGAAGAGAGGGGTTTGCTCATGGTAAACCCTACTGAAATTATATTTTTAAGAACTTTTCATCTGTATATATCTTATCTACTTCTCCCAAGCAATGTTATAGTTTACATGCATTGATATGAACTTAAGCTGAACCTAACCTCTGCATTTACAGTAATGCACTTACAGTGGAAGCCTCTTAGTCAAGCAAGCAAAACCACATTTAAGTTTTTTTTTTTTACACATTTACAGTTAAATGGAAATTGCTGTTTGCAACCTTTTTGTACTTCCATACTATGTATTTCTGAGCAAAACAGGATATTCAATAGAAAAATTAATTGATTGGATCTGCTAGGCTTTTCATGGAAGTATATTATTGTAAAATGTGTTTTTTAAAAGACCATTTTAAAGTTTTTCTGTGGTAATCGGCCGTATGCCACTAAGTTTTCTTTAACCTGGAATATTTATTTTAGTTAGCTTTTTACATTTTTGGCATATTTTAATCTTTATCTTCATTAAAGATCATATTTCAAGACTTATGTAACAATAAAAAAAGTTTATTTCTTGTATATATTTTTGTGTCGTATATTGAAATTTCAACCTCCTCAAAACCAGTTAAAATCATATGTGCTTTTTGTGTTTATTGATATTTCCATTTTGAACACATTCTGATATGAAAATGTTGAAGTGATTCAGCTGTTGGGGAAGATATGCTACTGACATGGTCATTTTTATGTAGGTAGAAAAAGAGCTAGAGGGTTAAGCTTGAAATTTCTTAAAATTCTAAATTTTTGTAAGCGTTTTGTCTACAAATAATATCAGACAAGTGATGCCAAACAGGGTGGGATTTTTCTCAACAGCTTTTTAAAAATGAAGTTACTTTACTAAACATTCACTTTTCTGCTTAGGGTTTGTGCATGTTTAAGATTTGAGGGAAGATAATCTGTGAAGATTCTCCTAATGTGTGTGCTGCAGCCAGATTTCATAATCGGTTAGGATTTTAAAAATCCTGTAGTGTGAGCTTGGCTTTAGTGCAGTTTGTTATCAGTTGAGCAAGCTTAAATTCTGCATTCCCTTTTCCCATTGATAACGCATAACCCAGTGGGAAATGGCATTGTTACTGATATTTGTCTAATGTAAGAGAAATAAAAGATAATGTGCCAAGCTCTGGAAACTCTTGACTTGATATCTCTATACAGATTTTGCAAACCACTAAACCACATGCTTGGTTTAATAAAATGGAAATGGAAATAAAAATCCATTACATTAACAAGATATTGTTTTTGAACAACTTTACAACTAAAATATCAGTGAAAAACAGATATCATGTTCAAAAGAGCACGAGCTTAGTTAAATGCCAACTCGTGAACGAATATTCATTGGAAACAGTTTTCGACTCAAAAATTCACTCGTCGAACCAAACACATCTTCAAATTTCAGAAATATTACAAATAAAACATACATTCACAACTTGATTGCACGACCATTTAATTAACATAGATATGAAAGAGACTTGGTTGTAAGCATTTTATTAAAACGTGAAAAAAGTAACATATATATATATATATATATATATATAAGTGTGTGTTGGCCTATAATGAAAGATTTTAGATCATATACACCACCACTGCCAGACTGCCTGATGTCAAGAACCACGTAAGAACGTAATGGAACCACTGAATCCGTTTTCCGAACCGGTTCATTGAACCGATTCGCGGAAATGAGTCTTCTCATCACTAGTGTTTGCCAAACGCGTGGTCAGCTGGCATTGGCCAGAAAGGACCTTCCACAGCATTCCGCTAATGATCTGATTGGCTGACCGGTGTGACGCTGTCGTCTCCAGCTGCCGTCCAATCAGAGCCAGCCATCTGTTCCCAGTCTAGAGGCGAGACCGAGCGATAGAGAGCAGCGTACAGTGATTTCTGCAGGCATGTGAAGATCCAAACAGAGCTCATTATATACATATTCAAGCCTCATATTTCTTATTTAATCGTTTCCTTTATATTTTACTGTTCTATCTCCCTAAAGAGAGTATATATTTTTACTGCAACGATGACAGCGTTATCTCTACTGTTTGTGGCCGTGTGCATCTCTTTAATAACTGCAGAATCATCTGTTTATTTCCGAGAGCAATTTGAAGACGGTGGTAAGTTTGAAGCGTTTGTGTTTTTATGCTTTTTAAATACTATTTATGCTTTCTGTGGCTTTCGAGCATGTGATGGAGTCACCATAGACCTGATTCTCTATGTGATGGAGTCGCTATTTGCCATTTTAATGGCTTGGCAACAATGGTTATATTAATATAATAATAATAATAATAATAATAATAATAATAATAATTTAAAATCTTAATCTTGGTTGAGATAGTGGTTATCTTATAACAAATAGTCAAGGCAGAACGGATGAATAATGATCAGTGGAGCAAACGTCCTTGATTTAATCTGATCTTACTCATAATTATGCATATATGCATGCTAATAATAAAGCTTTTAATTTTATATTCATGTCACACATGCACATTTCAGACACCTGGAGAAGCAGATGGGTGGAATCCAAGCATAAATCAGACTACGGGAAGTTTGTCCTCTCTGCAGGCAAATTTTATGGTGATGCCGAGAAAGATAAGGGTGAGTGTTGTTTTTTTTATTATTACATGCACCAGATAATTGACACCGATTTGTTTGAATTTGTGGCTTCCTCCGATTTGCATTATTGTATGATCTGAATAATACTCCAGGGGAGGGGCTACTGTCTGTGACGTAATTCCCTCTGCTCTACTGAGCTGCAGACATGTAACACCATCTGATATTTACTATGTTTCAAAACATTACAAAACCACGTGTACTGTAGGGCCCAGTTACCCTGGCACAGACTAAATTTAGTCCCATTTTTGTCCAACTATGTGCTTCGCTGAGATTGAGGAATATAGTTTGCTTTAAAGACTGTGTGAAATCAAAATTATAAACATATGTAATTAAAACATATATTTGAGGCTGTATGTATCTCATTTACATCAAGCTGATTTTTTTCACATTCAAATGGGGTCTTGACAAAAAAAAGACCAAAAATGTTTATGATTTGATATTTCAAAACTATTTCTTGTTTAAACATTAAATGTTACATATAAAAATTTTAAACTTGTACTTTTTTATGAGAGCAGTAACATTAAAGAAACTATTTATAATGCGTTTATATGATTGAACGTGTTTTGCCTACCTTGTTTTTAACATTCATATTTGTTTTCGTTGCATGTTATTTGGAGGACAGTGTTGGGCAGAATTTGAAATAACAAAATATTTAAATAATGTAGATAATGGATTAAAATTATTTAGTTTTAATTAAAATGATTCTGTTTTTAACAAATAATAAATATATAATTTAATATATTATATAAATATATATAATATAATAATTTTTGGATTATTACATTCGATTAATCGAAATAATCTGCAGCCCTATTTTTTTTCCAATTAATAAAAGAAACAGTCAAAAGATTAATCAGTTATTAAAACAATCAATCATCAGTTAAAGCAGCTCATTTAGATCATTTCTATGAGGGATTTTTCAGTTATTAAAAGTTACTCAGATATCTCTCTGTGAACTTGCAGGTCTTCAGAGCAGTCAGGATGCTCATTTCTACGCGCTGTCATCCCGCTTTGCTGATTTCAGCAACAAGGATCAGCCCCTCGTGATCCAGTTCAGTGTAAAACACGAGCAGAGCATTGACTGTGGCGGAGGCTACATCAAACTTTTCCCATCAGACCTCAAACAGGAAGAAATGCATGGAGACTCCACATATAATATCATGTTTGGTGATTATCACTTTATTGATGAACATTTTAAACATTTTGTGCTTTTGGACACACAAGATGATTTAACTTGTTTGGTCTCTTCCAGGTCCTGACATCTGTGGCCCTGGAACCAAGAAAGTACATGTAATCTTCAATTACAAAGGAAAAAATCATTTGATCAACAAAGACATTAGATGCAAGGTAATCCTATTGTTCATGTATTTCGTTTTTTGTCCCATAATGCTCCATGGCACCAGTCCTCCAAGCTGACATACCATGTATTTTATCATCCAGGATGATGAATACACCCACCTGTACACGTTAATTGTCAATCCTGACAACACTTATGAAGTCAAGATTGATAATAAGAAGGTAGAGTCTGGATCTTTGGAAGAAGACTGGGACTTCCTGCCTCCCAAAAAGATCAAAGATCCTGAAGCGAAAAGGCCTGATGACTGGGACGAGAGGGAGAAGATCGATGACCCTGATGACAAGAAACCAGAGGTAAGGACAGTGTCCTTGTTGTTTGTCCACAAACCAAACAGATTCTGTCTCTTGTTTGTCACAAAACAGATGAACTTTAAGCCATTATTTGGGATAAATATGCACAGATCACCAAGTAAATTAGTGCATGCCCTGGATTTCCTGCATCTTAAGAACAGCTGTTCCGATATAAAGTATAAAATTATATATTCCTTGCTAATACTATCTTTGTCTGTGTGTTTTTGTAGGACTGGGACAAAGCCGAGAACATCCCTGATCCTGATGCCAAGAAGCCTGATGACTGGGACGATGAGATGGATGGGGAGTGGGAGCCGCCCATGGTCACCAATCCAGAATACAAGGTACTATTGTTTCTTCAGTTGTGGTTTCTGTAATGCGGGGATCTCCAACCCTGCTCCTGGAGAGCTACCGTCCTGCAGACTTCAGTTCCAACCCTGCTCCAACACACCTGTCTGTAATTATCAAGTAGCCCTGAACACCTTGATTAGCTGGTTCACGTGTGTTTGATTGAGGTTAGAGCTGAAATATGTAGGACGGTAGCTCTCCAGGAGCAGGGTTGGAGACCATTGTTGTAATGAAAGTAGCAACAGATATTTTCTTCCATATTGTGATGTGCATCTAAGTAAAACTGATTATAGGAAAGAATAAAATGTATGGCAGGGTCTATCCATCAGTTATTGATTGGATGGCGGCAGTGAGCTTGAGGTTGATTTAAAAGAAATGGTGGGTTTATGATTGGAGAAGCCATATAGGCTACATGGATATATCATTCACAATAAGATCAATAACATGCATTTAGAAAATTAATAGGGTGAATTTTCATTTCATGCCTGCATTAATATTGAAAAAAGATGCAGATTATGCCTAAAAACATTATTTTGTCACAATGAATACTTGGTTTGTTTGTGGTTTTATTGCAAAATTGAATTTTGAATCTTTTCAAGGGTGAGTGGAAACCCCGCCAGATTGACAATCCTGCTTACAAGGGGAAATGGGTGCACCCTGAGATTGATAACCCGGAGTACACCGCTGACAACGAAATCTATAAATACGATAGCATCGGAGTGATTGGACTGGACTTGTGGCAGGTAGCAATTTGCTTTGTGTCTCAAACACAATTACAATTTTCAGATATTTAATACTATTATTGACACATTCTAAACCACCTTTCCTTGTATTTTATGTTTTAGGTGAAATCTGGCACAATTTTTGACAACTTTCTCATTACTAATGACCCTAAGCTGGCAGAAGAGGTTGGCAATGAGACTTGGGGTGCTACCAAGGTATGATTCTTCAATTATTATGTGTCCATCATAAATCATTTTTCACTTAATTGTAGTTTTTAATAGAAATTTCTCATATTTATGTGTTTATGTTCCTCTCAGGATGCTGAGAAAAAGATGAAGGAAGGTCAAGAGGAGGAAGAGAGAAAGAAGCGTGAGGAAGAGGACAAGACAAGAAAGGAGGAGGCAAAGGATGAAGAGGAAGAAGAAGAAGATAAGGAAGAGGAAGAAGAGGAGGACGAAGAGGAAGAAGAAGAAGAAGAAGAGGAGGAGGAAGAGGAAACAGACTCTAAACTCAAAGACGAGTTGTAGATTTCAACAGGAACTTGTGAAGAAATGCCCCAGGACTAATGGGGTTCAAGACAAGAGAACTGGACTAATGCTGGACATTCCTTTTTGTTGTTCCAGCAGGATTTCTTTTTTTGTCTCATTCCACTACTACAAACCTATTTATAGATTCACTTTTTTTTTCATAATTTTCATTTGCATGAAATCAAGCAAAGTCCCAAGCATTTTCAGTCGGGCAGGGTTGAAGGCAGCCAACATGAAAATCACACATCCCCATCTGTAGTGTGCGATATGATCCATAAAAATTCAATGCTCATGTTTACAAAATATCCTGTTTGCTAAGCAATTTGTGACATGAAACTTGAATCATAAGTCATCAGCTGGTAGCTGCAATACACTAGAATAATTACCTCAGAAAACATTATCATTATCTATTTTGTTGATAATATGGAGCAAAATTGTTACTGCCATTTTGTTCCCATTTCGCTTCTGTTACAGAATATGCCGAGTTGTTTAGATAGATGTCATCTCATCTGCAGCATTTTGGCTTGACAGTTTTGTGTGTGTGTGTGTGTGTGTGTGTGTGTGTTGGGTTTGAGAGAGAGTCCTCACTTTATTGCATGTTTCATCTTAATCCCAAACCCCAAATTCAGAACATTTTCCTCACTCTTAATATCAATCTATCAGTGACCAGGTTGAAATCTTGGTCGTGTACTTTCCTAAACACTCTGTGGATCTCACAAGCTGATACAATTTTGATCTTGCCCTGGTCAGCAAGAAAATTCTGACTCAAGAATTGAAATGAAGAATTTCCATGTCTGACTGACTGAATATTTAGGGAAAGTGAATTAATATCAACAATGATTTCTCTGAGTAGCTACAAAACTTGTGTGTTTGCTTTGGTTCTTTTCATTAACTCAATTACTGATTTATTGAATTTGGCAAAAACGGTAATCAAGCCCAAGCTGAACTTGTGAAGTGAGGAAAAATGGAAAGCTTGTGAGATTTATGAGGAAAGTTCCATAGCGATTCTAGTAACACTTCTGCTCTCCAACAGAGATTTCACAGCCATCGTGAATATTGCACTGCTGTACTGCTTCAATCAGACACTTCTCCCAGCAAAATAGATTGTGACCTTTTTTTTAAAGATATATTTTGTACTTTTTGTGTTTGAAGGATGTTCCTTGATATATTGAGAAGTGAAGCTCTAGTATGAAAGTTGTTGTCCAATAATAAATCTTCAAAAAGAGTAATATACTTGTCTTGACTGTAGTTTTTGAACACATAAACTAAATAAATCATTGTAAATTAATTACTTTTTTAATGAATAATCTTATGAATATAATAAATGCATAATGCATACACTTAATTTCACAGCAAACATGCTCTTTTTGACTTTGCAGAATATTGCTTTT
Organism: Cyprinus carpio; assembly: GCF_018340385.1. NCBI lineage: Eukaryota > Metazoa > Chordata > Actinopteri > Cypriniformes > Cyprinidae > Cyprinus > Cyprinus carpio. The sequence goes on along the minus strand of NC_056604.1, from coordinate 9,130,580 downwards.
AGGTTATGAGTAAAATATGTCTGTGGTTAAAATTACATTACACAGTGTGTGGGCTTTTATTTCCTGTAGTAAATAAGCTATTGTGTCAAGTGTAGGGGGACTAGGAGTGACACTTAAAATTATGACACAAGTTATCAATTTATTAATGCAAACAAACATGAAAATAGACCACTTAGTAAATAAACAACTACATTTTTAATTTATGTTTTAAAATGTTAAAATATTTTTTAAATGAAAAATAAAGGGACAAATTTAAACAAAACTGTTTAATTCATCTTTTAAGATAAAGCAGCGTTAGAATTTCAACAAAGTGTGAAAATTTTTCACACACACACACACACACACACACACACACACACACACACACACACACACACACACACACACACACACACACACAAATCACCATTATAAAACCTAAAGGAAAGGAGAAGTTCTATTTTTCTGGGTTTTAGTGCTACAAACTGAACAATTCACGGAGTCCTCATCCACTGAGAATTCCCGCGCCAGGTTTTGTATATCCTTCTGATCTTCCGAGAACTCCAGCAGTGCCATCGCATGTTACCCACCATCTACAGATCCACTGAAAAATCCAGCGCCGGGTTTTATTCATCCTCAATCCACAAGGATATCCAGTACCAGGTTTTGTAGCATCCCTATATTGCCCATTGCCTATCGCAACGCAGGATGAACTAGTGGGAACAGAAACACTATGGCTGCCAGTCTCTCCCTGACTCAGGTAACCTCCCTTTCTACACAAATATCGCGCTCTCCAAACCACTTTCCAGCTCGTTTCATACGTTTAACAGATCCGTTAAACTTTATTTTTGCCGTTTAGCGTGGAAAATGATCACACCCTGCCATCTGATCGCAGCTGTTTAAAGTTGTTTTCAGCCATTTGCTTGGGCAGAGAAAAAGTTTCAGTATGATCTTTTAGGGACTTGCGTAAGGGCGTAGCTTAGTGTTGAACTAAGCTGTTCAAAGTTTATTTGAGTTTTTCAGCTTTTGCATGTCATGAGATCATCCAGAGTTAATGTACTTTTTTTAGATCAGCTTGTATTTTTAACGTTACATGTCTCGGCTATGAACGTGCGAAAATGCTTGTGAAATGTCTTTGCCTATATAAGAACTTAACAGAGGAGCAATGACGAATATTTCTTTAATTAATGTCACAATAATATTAAAAACGTATTTCACTTCTATCCGACATTGGTGTTCGGATTACTGGAGGGTTTTAGTGCTTTAAACCATGCTCGGTATTTTTAGAGGCATTGAAAAGCAGCAGGAAGTTTTGATTCACTGCTAGCTTACTTTTTCTCTTCTCATACATTAATAAATAGGAACTAGTCGTTGTTTTATGCAAATATGGCATGTCCTGTCCTGTTGGAGTCATTTTGTGTATTGTTCACTTTTGTGGGCTTCGTTATTCTATCCATAGCAACTTTTTGCCACTTATCTGGAGTCTGTAAACTAATTAGCCAGCTAGCTAAAGCATTTGACACTCGCTAGCTGGCTAAACAGATCATTAACCTTAAAAAAAGGAAAAAATCTCACAAATCTCAAACCAGATATGTATGAATTATTTCCGGTTTGCTCTTTGTGTATAATGAAATATTAATGAAATAGCTTCAGTGACACTCATACAGCTGTTCTTCTGTAAGAGAGGTCTCTAGCAGCATATGCATTACATGCATATAGTCACTTATAGTTGTTTTAATAGTCTAGTTGGATCCATCCATTGATTAGGTTGATGGTCTAAAATGTTCCTCGTTTTAGTTTGCATGTTTTGCTTTAAGAGTAAGACTTCTCTAATTACAAAAAAAAAATCAATTAATAACACATTGCATCATATTTTCAGCTCAAATTAAAAAACATTCTGCATTAAATTATAAGAAAGATTTGCAGCTTTAATTACACCACATTATTTCTGCAATTGTTTAAAGGCATCTTTTTGGAATATTTTTATTCAGCTTCTGTGTTGACTTTTCAGAGTAAAGACAGCATGCCGGAAAGACAGATTAGGATGCCAAAATAATTTTGTAGATTTAGTTGATGGTATTTTTTGTTGTATGTTTAATCATGGTTTACTAAGCCTTTGCTTTGTAGGAGCGTGGTAATTGTAAGTAGAACATGCCAGAATAAGTTTCAGGAAATGACTTGGAATCAGAAAAGCCTGAAAGGCCAAAGTGGTTGGAGTTTTTTTTTTTTTCAAGAAGCACAACAAAAACTCCTACTCCTTTCTCAGCGGGACAAGGAAATGTTTGGTGGCACTTCATTGAATATTGTGTGCCAGCATCACATTAGCATGCACCAGTAACTACCTGATGGGAGACAGACAGAGCTGTTGAACTACAATCAAAAAACAGTTGGGATCTGGCAGAGCTTAATCTAACATGGCCAGAAAAGCAATTTGATGCTATGCATCATGGTGATGCAGATGTCTGATATGTAAGATCATATGAGCTCCTAATAGCTTTTGATTGGCAAAGGGGTTGACGTTTACTAAAAACACCATTTAACAATCATGATTTGGTCTCTGTAATGCGTCTGATTTCACTTGATCCATCCATATGTTATAAATTCGTCTTTTGGCCGTGACTAAACCCGATGCTGATGGTTTGGCTTGAAGTCAGCTGCGCAAATGTTCATTACTCTGTCCGACTTTTGTGAATCACAACTCAACAAAAGCTCAGTGTCTTTATTGTGCAGAGAATGGCAGGCGACTTAAGAAAGCCTCCGTTTATGTATGAATGGGTGTATAATCAACATCTTTGAATACAGAAAGGTGTGTGAGTGCGTGAAGTCATTCTGAGATCATTTATAAATGTTCACCTGATTGCCAGATGGCTTTAACATTTCCTTTTCAGAGGTCTGAATGAATCAATGCTGCCAAGGAAGTCAACTGTGGCTTATTTATGTCTTGGTTTTATCAGTTTGACAGGTTTTAGAGAGATTGAACAATGTCTTCAGAATCATTTTAATCAAGTTTTGTGTTATTTGGTTGCAGCTTTCGAGTGGGAACCCTGTCTATGAGAAATACTATCGACAGGTAAGCATTTAATCAGCTTATTCTGTGTTATGTTTCGCTTTGGCATTATAGAGCACTTGGCAGAAGAAGAGAAATATAAACCTCACCTCACTGTCAGTTTGAGCTAAAAGCACTCTGAGGCTTCTGCCTCCCGTAAGTGTCTTTCTCTCAGTAAGAGGATGCCGTTATGAATTAGTGATGATACTTGCAAACCGAACTGGACATGGTGAGTGAAGCAGCTTGTTTTGAACTAGCATGTGGTTTCTCATTCGAGTGAATCTCTCCAGATAAGCATTTGGTCCTTATTCATTTTTCGGATTGTTTTTGGATGTTAATTTCTTCTGTATACTGTGTAATAGGCCTTAAGGGCTCTTAAAGTGTCTTTAACACACTTTGCCTTTAATTATTCTTGTATGATGAGATTTGGATACATGATTGATAAGTCAGTTATAGTATTATGTAATATGAATGTGTATTATGACTTTATTTGGCACACACCCTGTTACATCCTATGACAAAACCTGTTGTCAATTTTCACACGTTTGATAGTAATATTTCTTAGCTATTTAAAGAATTTTTTTTTATTAAGCAAGGGTGGGTTCAATTGATCAAAAGTGACAGTAAAAATTTGTATAATCTTACATAAAATTTCGATTTAAAACAATAAATGCTGTTCTTTTGAACTTTCTAGTCATAGAAGAATTAAAAAAAAACAAGGTTCAGCAAAAATATTAGTAGCACAACTGTTTTTAGCATTGATGATAATAAGAAATGATTCCTGATCACCAAATCAACATAAATAAAATTATATCCGTAAGATCATGTGACACTAAAACTGGAGTAATGGCTGCTGAAAATTCGACTTTGCATCACAGGAATAAATGACATTTTAAAATATATTCAAATGGAAAACAGTTATTTGAAATTCTAATATTATTTCATTAAATTACAGTTTTACTGTATTTTTGATTAAATAAATGCAGCCGCCTTGTGCATGAGAGAAATAAAAAAAAAAAAACTCCTTTCAGAAATATATAGAAGAAAAAAACTCCTTAAAAAAAAAAAAAAAAAAAAACTCCCCAACCCCAAACATGAATTAATTTTTCTGCTGTATGCTTTATTCCTCTACAGGTAGATCCGTCCGGCAGTGGGCGTGTAGGAGCTGCTGATGCGGCCTTGTTTTTAAAGAGATCTGGCCTTACAGACCTGATCCTTGGCAAGGTAACATCAGTTAGCGTGCCTTCAATATAGCAGTGTGGGAAATGCAAATCAGTGAATTGAGTGACGAGTGCTGGAGACATCAAGATGACTTAAATAGAAAAGGATAGATGGTGTAATAATTTACTTGCCTTCTTTATATTGCCGTATTGATTGTCTGCAGTTTTTTGTGTTACTGTGTTCCGTGTTGCATATTAATTGGTGTAAACATTTTTGTGTTTATGCTTCTATCTAATTTTCTTATTTGTTCCACAGATTTGGGATTTAGCAGACTCAGATCGCAAAGGCTCGCTTAACAAGCAGGTATTTTGAAAAGCATTAATATTAAGGTAAATAAATTGTTGGAGTAATACGTTCTCAACTATATTTGTCTGTTTGTCGCTTCTCAGCAATTTTTTGTCGCCCTCCGTTTGGTGGCGTGTGCTCAGAATGGACTTGAAGTGTCTCTTAAGAGCTTAAATACTGCTGTCCCTCCCCCAAAGTTTGTAAGTCAGACCTTAACTTCCTCTTCCTCTTCACCAGATCAGGAAAATGACATCACGCTTCCCTCACAATATGTGACCCTTCCTGTGAAAACCCAGCTTTTTAAACAAATTGCTGTTTTCTACATAAAATCATCCTTCATAAAGATGTAGAACATTCTGTGAAAATAAAACCTTTATATCTTGAATATTGACTGAGTAAGGCCGTGTCAAAGATTGAAATCATAGTGAAATTAATGGTTGAAATCAACTGGATTTCACAGACAGGGTCATCTATAATTACCAATGACTTAAAAGCTGCTGAGTTGGTGATTTTATTTGCTTACGTGTTGGAAATGGCTTTATGTCTCTTGTGAGTTAATGACTGTTCCTCTCTTTCCTGTTTAGCATGACACTAGCAGTCCTCTTCAGTTTGGCCCCGTGCCCACGGACTGCCCATGGGTTGTCAAGGTCAGATATCACAAACAGATTTTTGGAATCAAGTTGCTAAATAAATGTTGTCATTAGAATTAGTCTGAATTAGGTTGACCTTCAGTTCAATGCACCAGCTGCTTAACTGCTCATTTCTGAATGTTTGTGTGTCATATAGGCGGAGGAGAAGCTGAAATTCGATGCCATCTTCGACAGCCTCTCTCCTGTGGGCGGCATGCTCACGGGCGATAAGGTCAAACCAGTGCTCCTCAATTCTAAACTCCCTGTGGACGTCCTTGGCAGGGTAAGACGAGGCAGGTTTATAATGATAGTGCAATGCAGGGTGTGGAGACACAACTTTTACCTTGTCTTTTATATAAAGATGCATTTTTAGGCCTCACCACCAGAGTGCGCTCAAAGTATTGAGGACAATTAAAAGCCAAAAACCTAAAGTTTGGCTAAATTGTCCATCCCACTTAAAACTGTATTAAAATCTAACTACAAGTAATGAATTCTGTTATAGGTTTGGGAGCTCAGTGACATTGACAGAGATGGCATGCTGGACAGAGATGAGTTTGCTGTGGTGAGTTCTGTGATGTCATAATTTGTTGTTTAGATTTAAAGCAGTCTTGTTTTAATATTATTTAAATACTGTTATAATAATATTCATATTTTAAATTGGCTTTTATTTTTATATTTTCATTTTTAAATGTAATTTTATTTTAAAGTTTTGAGAATTTTATGTTCTTTTTCCATTTTTTTTTCCATTTCTATTTAGCCTTAAATAGTTTTTATTTCAGTGTTGTTTTTGTAATTGTAGTACTTTAACTGAGATATTTTATAGTTCGGTTAGCTGCCACATTTTTAATTTTTTTATAAATTATAATATTTATATTTTATTTTATTTCTGCTTTTTTTTAAGTTAGAATTCCGAATTCAGTTAAAACTATCTTTAATAGTTTTAGTTAACAACAATGACTCTGGTATAAAGCCAATTTAAATGAGACTAAGCTGCAACTATCCCTGTTGTGACTGTTCCCATGTAGAGGTCGACCGATATGGGTTTTTCACTTGTTGATGCTGATATTTAGAAATCAGGGCAGCCGATATATGATGCCGATATGTTTGGCCGATTTTATTTATTTATTTATTTATTTATTTCATTTATCTCATAAAAGTGAGTTTGAGCGAATTATTATTGCAGGGTACAAGATAGTAATAGTAGTAGTAGCCCAATTTAGAGTAATAATACATAGCTCAAAACTTAAGTACTTTCTCAAAACAGTTCTGGAGCAGCTTTTTGTTTATGTTTACTGACAGACACCAGTGTTTCCCACAGACTGCAAATTAATTCTCTGCCAGCAGCTGTTGGAGCGGAGATATAGCGGCGTCTCCGGTAACAGCTGTAATCAAATAAGCACTGCTCACAAACGCTACTTTATCAGGCATTACAGGAAAGACGAAATGAAAATGACACTGAAGCTTTTCTGAACACAGTCGGTTCTTTTCAAAGATACATTCATATGAAAACACCCGTGCTGCATTTTAATTCTGAAATGTGAAGCACTCATTATAAGCCTTTTGGAAAATCTATTTGTGGCGGTTTTGATATAGTGACGAGCCTACGAATATAACTCAATGTATAGGAAACACTGGACACTGCTGTAAGTCAAATGGCCGTAGTGATAACAAAAATAAAAGATTTCACACATATTACACAGCCTGCTGCTCCTAACTGCTTAAGAGTGCGCTGGCCACGAGCGATGACATCGTGAAGGAAATGGGCTGTTTTGCCTGCCATAAGATGAAGCTGTGTGTGAACAAGCCGCTGCTGCAGAGTTTGAGCTGCTCCGTCTCTCACGCAGAGGGAGTTCTGCAACAATGCTTAGCTGCCCTGCCTATAAATCGGCCTAATTTGCAGCACAATCGGCCAATGCGGATTTATTAAAAAATGCCAAAAATTGTCCGATTAATTGTCCGGCCAATCAATCGGTCAACCTCTATTCCCATGTTTCTGTTTGGTTCTGCCATCATAAATCAGTTATGTCTAAATGTTTTTTTTTTTGTTTTTTTTTGTATTTGTATACTTCTATTTCATCTTGCCTTCACCCTGTTTTTTTTTTTTTTTTTTTACATAGTGCAGGCTTTCATGAAAATGCCATGAATTCAGATATTTGATGCAATAAATCTTGTTTCCTGTTTGTCAAAAACTCCCTTTTACATGACTCTGATTCTACACTTGCAGAGTTGTATTATAACCTAAGAAGCTAGTTTATCCAGTGTTCGTAATTAATATGTTCTGTGTGTGTTTGTGTGTTTTAGGCCATGCATTTGGTATACAGAGCCCTGGAGTCCGAGCCAGTTCCCATGTCTCTGCCTGCCACTCTGATTCCACCATCAAAACGGAAAAAATTAGCCACGCCTCCTGTGATGCCCCTCCTACCATCACCAGCACAGCATAAAGAGAGAGGCTCCGCCCACTCTGGATCTAAAACACTTCCAGCAAAACCTACACCACCACAGGTGACATTCTGACTGGGTTTGCTTGGCTTTAAACCACCAACTTACTGTTGATTTAGAAGTTATGAATGATACTTGCTGCAAGTATATTTTGAAAATGTCCCAGAGCTTCATTAACAAACCATCTGTGTGTTTGTATGCGTGCAGTGGGTGGTATCTCCAGCAGAGAAAGCCAAATATGATGACTTATTCACCAAGACAGACAGTGACATGGATGGCTTGGTATCTGGTGCTGAGGTCCGAGATATATTTCTAAAGACTGGTTTGCCATCTGCCACTTTGGCCCGCATTTGGTGAGATGCCATTACTTGGATTTAAATTTCTGTTATTGGTTTAATTTTCAGAGCTGTTTAGACCTTATCTTGTAAACACTTAAACCGTATGGATTTGTATTGTAATGTTACTTCAGCTTATTTATTTTGTGCCTGTTTCTGTAGGGAGCTTTGTGATATAGGAGACATCGGGAAGCTGAGCCGAGATCAGTTTGCATTAGCTCTATATCTAATCAATCAGAAGCTGTCAAAGGGAATAGACCCACCCCAGACACTCTCTCCAGAAATGATCCCTCCTTCTGATAGACTGACACAACAGGTACACTGCTTGTTGAACCATAGGTGTAGATCTTTGTTGTTGTTTTGAGTGTGAAAAAATGGAAGATTCTAGGATTTTATTGTTGTTCTTTCTTACCAATCCTTGAATCCTTTGAGATTTTATCTTTTTTTTTTTTTTTTACTTGCCACTGTCTTTCTTTTGTCTGTTTTTTTTTTTTATATGCTACAGTGCAAAGGTTTGGGGTCAGTAAGACTTTTTTTTTCTCACAAGTTTCTTATGATCACCAAGGCTTCATTTATTTATAAAAAAAAAAAAAAAAAAAAATTCTGAAATATATTTCACATTTAAAATAATTGTTTTCTATTTTAAAATATATTCTACTATGTATTTTTTTTCCGTGATGCCAAAGCTGAATTATCAGCCATTATCCAGCCTTCACTGTCACATAATAATCATTTATAATAATCATACTAATATGATGATTTGGTGATGTAAAAACAATGTTGAAAACAGTTGCTTAATTGCTTAATATTTTTGTGGAACCTTGATTTTTTGATAAATATAGAGCTTAAAAGGTTTAAAATATATATTTTTAGTAACATTATAAATGTCTTTACTTTCACTTTTAATCAGTTTAATGCATCCTCCTTACTGAGTCAAAGTATACAAGCTCTTTAAAAAAAATCTGACCACAAACTTTTGAATGGTAGGGTGTGTTAGATTAATGTTTTTAAATATAAATGATGTGGGACTGATTTTCACCTTCTTTTAATGATATTTCATTTCTTTTTTGTTCTAACAGAACAATGCTGCAACAGTACAGGCTGCTGATTTCTCTGCAATTAAAGAGCTGGACTCGCTCACTAATGAAATCATGGACCTACAGAAGTGAGTTACAGATCTTACTTCCCTCTCCTCACATATCCACAAGATAGCTAGTGTAAAATCTCAGTCCTGAACTTAATACATGTCTTGTAGACCCATGGATATTTATACATGAAGTAAGTAATTATGGGCAATCGCTGCATTGATGTTCTGTCTGTCTACAAGTCTTTATTATTCATAATATATTTAACATGCAGTACTCTCCATTTCTCTTTTCTTTATTAAACCATCTGGCCATCTGTTTTACTTTAGTGTGTTTGTATTTTTCACACAATGCCCTCACACAGGTGCACAGAAGATTATGAAACCACAAAAACAGAAGTATGTGTCTGACTGTAATCTCAGTGTGTCAGTGCACCCAAATCTGTCCTCAGGTCATGATAGATGCACATGAACTGATAAATGCTTTCTTTAATGAGTATCTCATTACTTAATGTTCGTCATCATGGCGTGCAAGGTCATCTCAAGCTGAATTAGATTGTCAGACAGTATTTAGAAAAATGACTTATTTTAAAGCCATAGTTCATCCAAAAAAGAAAATTGTGTCACAATTGTGTCATCTTCATGTTGTTCCAAACCTGTATGGATTTCTTGGAAAACAATAAGTGAGTTGTTGAAGAATATCCTAGCTGCTTTTTTCAATATAATTCCAGTGAATGCAGACTGGTGCTGTCAAGCTCTAAAAATGACAAGAAAACACCATAAAAATGGTTCAAACCAGTGTTATTTTATATAGTATTTATAATTAATTTTTTTAATTGGCTTTTGTCTTTATATTTTGACTTTTAATTTTAGAATTTAATTTTAAAGAAATTTTCAGCTTCAATTTATTTTTATTTCAGTTTTAGTCATTTTAATTTCATTTAGTTGCCAAGGAAGCATTTCTAATTTTATTTATTTATTTTAAGTTTTCCATCAAATATTTATTTTATTTTTGCTTTATTTTAATTCAATAAAAAAGTTTTTACTAAAATTTTTAGTTAACAACTATTATGCAATGTTCCAAGTTATATGGCACTGATTGTGTCAGGAACTGGCAGTAATTTAAATCATTATTCACTGATCAATCCATCTCTGAACTGATTCATTTGATTCATGTGTAAGAGTGAATCGTTCACAAAAAATTTTTTTTTTTTTTTTTAATCATGTTTTGTAGTTCTCAGAATTACGTCACATGGGTTTGGAAGGACATGAGGGTGAGAAAATCATTCTTGCTAGAACTAATTATTAATTATTTTGAATTGCAAGACTGATGAGAATAGTAATAATACTGAATGCTACACTTGTATGGGTGGCATATACAAGCCCTTAAATCACTTCCTGTAAGCAATAATTCTCCAGAGATGTTAACACTCCTTGAAGGGAGTCACTACCCCACACAGGAGAGGTGGAGCTCTCATTTACACAAACACTGAAAGAGGAAGATGCCCCCACCTCTGGTTTTCCTCCATCTCTGGTTTACAGAGTTTGAGCAAAAGCAGATACAGTCACCTGGCAGCTCCCAGCACACTCACTCTCACAGCAGTTCTAGAACTTCTCACTTCCTCCTTCATGGAAAGAGTGCAAGATAAAGAGTAAGTGAGAAGTAATGAGTCTGCCTCAAATGGAGAGAGCAGAAGAAGATGAGCAGAAAGGTTAGAAAAAAGAAAGACTGTGTACGATGGGCTGTTGTTTGTTGCTAAAATGATGCGTGCGGTTAGGGATTGCCTTAAATCTCCACGGCAACGGGCGACCTCAGGTGACAGGTAAGAACAAGCCATGCCCTCTTTATAAAAAAAGAAAGAAAGTAAAGTAAAGTAATTATAGGCTGTATGGTTTTCGGCTGATCCAGGCTGCCCAAGAGCGAGTTTCTAGGTGGATTTAGGACTGTTGGCAAACTCTCATTTTGCCCTGTATTATTTATATATCCCATTTTAGTCTTTCTGTTTTGTTGTTCTCTCTCTCTTTCTTTCTCTCTCTCTCTCTCTCCTGGGAGTCTCTGACTCACAGTGTGTGCGTTTGACTCTTGGTCAGATACTTGTGAGTTTCTCTGTTGCTGGGAAGACTGTAGCGTGAACTCACTGTGTCAGAATCTGAGAGGAAATGTTGACTCAGAGCTTAATACAGTTCAGCCTAATCTATTAAAGGTGCTCTGAATCTTTTTGAGGAAGATTTGTTATTCAACTGTTTTCTAGGGGATTTTTCATTCTATTACTTTTCTAATCGTTGTGTTTTACTCTTGCTAGCTCGCTAACCTCATATCCTAAGAGAGATTCCACATAAAGAAACATTCCAGCATCCTCATAAACCTATTTTATTCATTATTTTCTAAAAATGAATTTTCCCACTGTGACCTGTGACTAAGATGAATATGCTTTCACACTATAGCACTTTTAGAGGATGCTTGGTAATGAAATTTGGATTTAACATGCAAATGCGTCTAACAAAGTGTTTTGTTTCCCACATTATGCATGGATGGTGTGGCGTAGTAGTTAAAAACTGGGCTAGTTGCCAAAAGGTGAATGGTTTGAACGTCAAAAATCAACATTATACTGTGAATTCCAGGTTGATTCTTTATATAGCTTGTACTTTTGGTATAAAAGTCTAATAATTAGTGGTGCCAGCATGTATTACTAGTATTTTAGCTTGTAGCTTAGGTTTGTTCTATTACTTTTCAAAATTATAAGACTTTTTTTGCATGGTGAAAAATTTCCCATTTGCTCTTTTGAGTTGGGCCATTTTTGGGCATCAGATTAGTACTAAGCAACCATTCAGAACACCCTAGCAACCGCATAGCAACAGTAATTTTTTGGCTCTAGAATATCATAAAACACCCTATAAAGTGTGCAGCAGTACACTAAAATAGCAATTTCTAAGGTGTTTATGCATTACAGTATATATTAGGGGTGTAACGCTTCACAAAGTTCACGGTTCGATTCGATACGACACAGGGGTGTCATGGTTTGGTATGTTTTCAAAACAGCAAAAACAAAGAAATGCCAGACAAATTTTCTTGATTTTTAGACTTTGTCTATTTTAGACTTTGTAAGGCCTTTTGACTTTTTGCTATTATCTAAGATAATTTTGGAAGCTTTTTTAACATTTGTTTATTTATTTGGTTCAACCGTGTTTGATTTTGTGTTTTTTTTTTTTTTATTTAAACTTTGTGTAAGTTATTTGTTTTTTTATATTAGGCTTATAGCATGGTGTATTTGTATTCATTTTGTTAATAAATAAAATATTCTGTTTAATGTAAGTGAGTTTGTCGTACTGTTTTGTTGTTGTCAATTCAATCTAGTGACGCCAAAATGCAGCTAGTTCGAAAGTGAAAATAAAATGCGCAAGAAAATTTACAAGCTATTTAAAAGCGAGGAAACTCCCTCACCATCACAACCTGGAGTACATTATATTTCAAACACTTTAAGTTCTTTATTTCCTCCTAATGTAATAGGATTACTCCAACGAATCGTTCGGTTTGTAATGCGTGAACCGAAAGCATCGTACCAAATGGTTCGATACGAATACGTGTATCGTTACACCCCTAGTATGTATATACAGTACATATATAAGTAATAAGAATATGTTTCTTGAGCACCAAATCAGCTTATTAGAATGATTTTTGAATGATCATGTAACACTGAAGACTGGAGTAATGACTGCTGAAAATTTTGCTGTGCCATCACAGGAATAAATTACAATTTAATATTATTAAATCCTATTAACTCTAGCTAGACATCAGACAATTAATGTATATGTGTATCACTAGCATTCAGAAAATGTATGTAGTTGTTATAGATTTGTTTGCTAACCTGTATGACCTGAAGGTGAAGATGCAGACCATGTGATGAGTGAAAACACCTCTAATGTATTCCAACCCCACATCCCCCATCTCTCTCTCTCTCTTTCTCCATGCTTCCCTCCTCCCTTTCTTCCTGACGTTCAGAAAGCCATCTGCTCATGTGCAGCTCTGACACACTCAGTGCGCCTCTCTTCTCTCCCGCATACAAGCTCCAGCAGCAGATGCAGAGATGGTGCTGGAGGGAGATGGCGGCTGGCTGTCTGTACCCGCCGTCGCAACTGTGATTAAATACTCATGTCTGTGCTGGTCTTTCAGGGAGAAGAGCGTGGTGGAACAGGACATCAAAGAGAGGGAGGAAACTATACGACAGAGGAACAGTGAAGTCCAGGTATGAGTGATTTGAGTGAAAATTGAACAGAATTAAATTTGTTTTTATTTTACTGGTGATCCTGACGGAAACATTCAGATGTGCATGCATAGACACATGGCTTAACAATCCACAGTGTACTGAAATAATTTTTATTGCATTTTATTTATTATTTCATATATATATATATATATATGACTGTTTCATACACCATAATGTCTACAGTTTACTGACCACTTATTGGATCAATAATTTCCAAAGGCTCTCTTCCTGTCTGTCTATTTTATCCTTCCTGTCTGTCCACTCTGTTCATCGTGGATCAGTTTTCTCTTCACTGCCTGTCAGCAGAGTTGAAATAATTTTTTTATACTTTATCTGCACTTGACTTGATTTCCATCATGATCTGAGCTCCCTCCTTCCCTCTCACTTGCTCTCTCCCACTGTGTAATAATTGAATTTCCTGTGTGTGTTTGTAGCTGAAAATTAGCCGTTTTGTAGACTGGAAGATGCTCTAGTCTGCTGAATTAGATGCCAGGTACAGATTCAGAGGTGTTCATGTTAGTCTTTTAATATGTGGTCATTTATTTAAAAACATGAAGCATGCCAACACTAGTCTTAAAATGTATTATTGACAGATGGATGCCTAATGAGCCAGAAAAACAATAGTGTGTGTGTTCCTGTAATCACACAGGAAGAGAAGCCTTGTGTGTGTGTGTGTGTGTGTGTGTGTGTGTGTGTGTGTATGCATGCATATGGATATTAGATGGCATACTGATAGCGCAGCTGGTCCCGTTCTCTAGGGTTCTACTTTCCTGTCATCAAACAAGGCCACTTATCATGCTGATTTGTTGTTTTCTTTTCCTTTCTGAATCTGAAAATGTGCCCATGACACTTGTGCTCTGTTACCTGTATGAATAACATAATTAAAATGAGTCTCTCTCTTATTGCAGTCTTAATAGGGCAGTTCAGTTGATGTCCATTAAACCAAAAAGGCCCTTATTGCTTTAAAGTTGCCCTCTCAGAGAAAATAAGTACTGCTTAACGATCATCTGTGCAAAAATGCAACATTAAGAGAATTAAAAATCAATATTGTAAGCTATCAGAGGCAAGGGCCTCACAAATTATGAATGTAATCAATATTTGTTTAGGCTCTTAATAGATTAGCCTTGAAAAACTCTGTGCTGGGGGGGCCAGGCGCTGAATAATTAAATAAGAATGTGTGCTGAGTATTAGTTTGAGCCTCTGCTGTGTTTAAACCCTGGGATGATGAATAGATTCTATTTCTGGGGCTGTCGGCTCCCAGTGCCGCTTCTGATTGGACGGGGAGACGTTTGTGCATTAGACGTGTGAAGGCTTCCATCTTTACCGTGAGCGGTTATTCAGTTCTGCTGCTGTAGACCTGTTATTTTTAGGAACCCACTCAGTCACAGTTGCCCAGCGTTCTCACAGCACCGCAAGTTGAAAAGGAAATGAGAGTGGAAATGAAATGGTTGTCTTTTGTCATCATTGAAGTTCCTTTTCTTTTATTTCCTTTCCGATCTGATTCCTTAGCCCTCAGTATCTTACCTTTGCTTTTGTATTGTGAGATATTCTGTATTTTCCCTGTAGATCCTGTAGATTACTGTATACATTACAGAACGTTCTGTCTCTATTTTGTTTTATCAAAGACTTCTCATTTTGTTAAATGTGTAAAATCTAATACTTCACTACCAATCAAAGGTTCAGGGCCAGTGTTATTATTATTTTATTTCTTTAAGAAATTATATATTTGTTCACAAGGATGATCAAATTTTGATAAAAAGTGACGGTAAAGATAAGTGTTACAAAATATTTGTTTTATTCATCAAAGAATCACATAATATGAATCACATCTTACATCAAAATGTTAAGCAGCACAACTGTTTTCAACATTGATAATAATAATAAGAAATGTTTCTTGAGCATCAAATCAGCATATTAGAATGATTTCTGAAGCATTATGTGATACTGCAGACTGGAGTAATGACTGCTGTAAATTCAGCTTTGGCATCAAAGGAATAAATTACATTTTAAAATATATATCTAAAAAAACATTTTTTAGAAATAATATTTTACAATAGTAATATTTTACTGTATTTTTGAACAGTGGTGTATTTTTCCATTTCAGTTCACTTGAGTTTAATGAACTAAACCCGTTGTGTATATGAAGTATGTTCTCTGAATATTTATTTATTAATTTTTGTTTTGTATTCTCAAGATATGTCAGCGTTATTATATTATTATTATTTTTGGTTACACTTTATTTTATAAGTTGTCCTTGTTGTAGTGTAATTATATAATTATAAGTATTCAGTAATATTTATTAATAATAACATACTATTAGGGTTTGGTTTAGGTTAGTTGAATGTAATTATGTATACTGTTTACTGTAATTATATTTACTGCTATAACTATAATAAGCATATGTAACTTGTAAAAAGGGCACTAAAATAAACCATTGTTTTTAGTTTTTTTTTTTTTTTTTGGTCTTTTATTGCGGTGTAAACTATTTTAAATAAACCCACCCCTAAATAGCACAAAACCTGAACTGATTTGTTGGTTGCTTAACATGTTCAGAAATTCTCTTCCTGTTTAAATGGGCAGCTCTTGGCCAGAATAATCTGCAGTGTGGACCAGACTTTATGGCCCTTTTCCAGATAGCACCCGCAGGCCTCATAGTCCTCGTACGTGTCTACACTTTCCCTTATGGGCTGTTGGGTAATATTCAGCTCTGAAGTCTGCATTATTGTAGGTTCGGCATAAGACTGCATGGTGGCAGTGAAGACAAAACACAACGTCCAACGGGACATCCTGTGGTCTTGTTAATTTCATGGACACACGAAAGTGAAGGCCATGAAACCACAAGTCCACTTTAAGTGTGCCATTCTGAACAGGGCTATAAGTGATGGTCAAAAGTCTGGCTATGTAAGGCTAACATTAGAGTTTTCATTGTTTATGCTTTCTGTTTCCAGCTTCTTTCTTTTCCTTTCAGTTTTTACAAGGATCAGAATTGAATTTGTTCTTTGTATAATGTTCTTTTCTGCTGTTGAGAAGTGAAAGCTGCTGTGCTGTGTAAAAGCTAAGGTGTCTTTCCTTTGTTTGAGGATGAGCTGATTCTATCAGTGGACCTACTGTGTTACTTTTGAGCACATAATTGCATTCTATCTGATTTCATTTCTGTTTACTTTGCCTTTGCTGACTGATGTGCCATTATAACTGGTTTACACACTGTCTCAGTATCTTCTTGCCCCTAGTGCTTTTTATCTTCACTTTAAGAGCTACATGAGCTCTCTGCACTGTTGTCAGTGTTGATGAAGTCCTGTTATTATTAGGCCAATAAAGATGTGTTGAAAGGCCCCTCGACACAAACTCTCTCTCTTTCTCTCTCTCAGGACCTGCAGGAGGAGGTTCAGAAGGGCTCGGAGGAACTGAGCCGTCTGCAGGCGGAGCGACAGGAGGTGCAGGAGAAGTTGGAGAGGCTGGACGAGCAGAAACGCTCTCTAGAGGAGCAGCTCAAACTCATACAGCAACAATGCAGCCAGGAAAACCAACTGGTATGAGACAGACACAGAGAGAGCGAGAAATGAAGCCTGGGTGTATTGTGGGTAATATCAACCCAAAAAGTATGCACTGATTTAAAAAAATCCACTCAAAATATGACATGACTGGGCATCTTTGCATGCTGTTTTGAATGAGTTTTGACCATACTAGTCTTAGTCTCACATGCTATTTTGCATGGCGTTTTCATATTCAGATTTGTATGTGACCAGAGAAAGAAAGAGATGGTGACCAGAGAAATGGAGACATAGTCCAGCAGTCTATTGGACTGATCCATTCTGTGTGTGTGTGTGTGTGTGTGTGTGTGTATGTGTGTGTAGATCCAGTCATTGCAGGTGGAGCACTCAGAGCAGGAGCAGAGAATTGGTGACTATGAGGAGGAGTTGACCAGAGCCCGAGAAGAACTGCTCCACCTGCAGGAGGAGACGCGTCAACTGGGAGAGAAAGTTCAGTCTGCCCGTGCTCAACTCTGCCCCCTTGAGGATGCTGTTAAAGAATCCCACACACAGATTGCTCGGGTTAGTGAGCTTTTTATCTGTTTCTGTAGTGTCTGGATCAACTGAAGTCTTCTTTTTATTGATGAATATACACATTATACCATGCTTTTCTCCCCTTAGTAAAATAAAGCTGTTTTTCAGTGATTTTACCTGAGTTAAAGAAATGTTTACTTTTTTTGCCAACAGTAATGAATAATAATTGTTCAGTAAATAATAAAAATGGATGATGATATTATTATTATTATTATTATTATTATTATTATTATTAGAGTAACCCAAAGAGTATAAAGTCCGAGATGAAGATGAGATATATTTATTATTATCCATTCAATCAATCTATTCTCCAAACCACTTGTCATATGTAGGGTTAATAATAATAATAATATTTGATGATAATAATCAATAATATTATATGGATTTTTGTACAACTTGGCATATTGACAGAATTTAAATTTGTGTTTAATTTGTGTGTATATTTTCAGTGGATTCAAATATTGCTTATCCAATCAGATTTTAGAATGGGAAATATCCATTTTAAAAATATGTTCATTTTAATTGCAAATGACTTATTTAAAAACAAACAACAAAAATCATCCTATTACCATCCACTTCCCTTTTCAGCATTCTATCTCTGAATATTTTCTGCTCTTTCTTTTTTGTTTGCAACTTTTGTAAAGTTCTGGCTTTATGATCTTTAGTTCCATTCATGATTACAAACTACTTGATTTTTCTTGCTTGAAATATCTTGCATACTATATGGGGTTTATCTTAGGAACAGAAGCGTTTGGCCGATCTTAAAACAGAGGAGAGAGAAGTGACTGCAAGGCTTACGTGGAAAATCCTGGAAGAGCCGGTGCTCGTCAACGGAACAGCGCCCTCCTCTGAGCAGCATGAGCAACTGCAGTGGCCTCAACCCACAGCACAGCTGCTGGAGAAACCCAAAGAGGACAAAGTCCAGGACGAAGAGGAGCAGTCGTCTGTGGATGAGCCTCAGGAGCTCAGAGTGACAGAGGAGCAGCCCGGGTCAGAGGCAGAGGAGCCTTCCACCACCCTAGAGGAGCAAGAGCCTAAAGCTGATTTTTATAGCTCTGACCTTTACAACAGTGGGTTATCCACTGCCAGCCCCACTACTATGGCCTGGCCTCTGGGGAACACGGTCAGAAACCACTTCCTGTTATTGTACATCATTTAAAATGTCACTCTTGCATTACATAACAAATAGGTTCTCATGTGTGTCTGCCTTTTTATGTCACTCTGTTTTCAGGAAAGCACAACACAAGCTAACCCAGAGCCAGAAGTAGAGGAAGAGAAGGAAAAGGCAGAGGAGCAGCCTTCCACCAGCACCCCTAAGGTTGATTGACAAATCATAATTGTTGACCATTTCCATTATTTTGTAATTGCAATTATTTTTAATATTATTTATTTTTCCTTCATGTTAACATTTACATTTATTTTTGGAGTGGTGTGGTGGTCATATTGTCAGTACTGGTCAGAGCATGTTGTATTAAACTGTGAATTCATCATAATCATAAATAAGTTCATGCTAATGGATTTTCTGAATGTCTAGGCGGAAACTGTGGAGCCAGAGAAGATGGAAGCTGCCCAGCAAGTTACTAACCCGCCCAGTGGTCCTGGCCTTGACTTCTTCCATTCGGACCCTTTCACTGACAGTAAGATCTGCACACAAAGTAAAATCATAACACACAAAAAAAAGGTTTTATGAAGATTAATCGTGCAGCTGTAGATTGTCTTTGTGATAAGTGTACTATAAGTTGCTTTAAATAAAAACATCAGTTAATTGACTGACTGGCAAAGTAATGTAAAACCTATTTTGCATCTTACCAATTTTTGCAGGTGATCCATTCACTGAAGACCCTTTCTCAAAAGTTGACATTTCAGGTAAGTATTAAAATTTGTTTGCAAAATATCCATTTATAACACAAATTCATTTTGGCTCTTAAAATGCTGTTTTGCTATTCAGATCCTTTCGGGGGGGACCCTTTTAAAGGCACAGACCCGTTTGCAGCAGACAACTTCTTCAAGCAGTCCTCAGTTGGTTTCCCCTCAGGAGATCCTTTTGGGTCCTCCGATCCATTTAGTGCCACCACAGGCCCAAAAGAGCTTGATCCATTCACATCCAGGACCAGTAATGCTGTCACTCCAGACCCGTTTGCTTCTGGTAGTGGTAACATCCAAGACACTGATCCATTCGGATCCAAAATTGATGCCCTGGGAGACTCTGATCCCTTCAGCTCAACTGGCACAGGACACGATCCATTTGGAGGATCAGATATACCTGCAGTAAGTGCTGTAGAGCTAAACTCTCTTTGAAATCGCATTCAGATGTGTTCTGTTACTTTATAGCTTCTGTCATGCTCAATTTATGCTAGTATTTGTAAGATTTTGTTTTATTTTTACAAAAGTGACAGCCTATAAATATCGCTTTTTATACCTAATTCTTGGTAGTACAAACTCTAAAGCAAGCTTTTGAATTGTCCCACATTATTAAGAGTGCAGATATACAGTGTTTTATTAGCATGACTTAAAATATTTGGCTGAATTCCTCCTCTTTTTTTTTTCTTTCAGAGAGATGGACCAGCAGCAGCCAATGATCCTTTTGCCCCAGGAGGAACTACAGTAGCCGCTAACTCAGACCCAGGTAGAACAAGCATTACCAGGCCGGGTTAACAGTATTTATTTCTCTATTATGATCAGTGATGAACCAATATCGATTCTTAAACAGATAGTTTACCCAAAAAGGAAAATTCTGTAATTATTTACTCACCCCCCTACAGTTCCAAACCAGTAAGATCTTTGTTCATCTTCAGAACACAAATGAAGAAATCCGAGAGCTTTCTGACACTCCATAGAGAGCAATGCAAATGAAATGTTTCCATACCCAGAAACAGTGCATTGGGGTACTTTCAATAACATGCGGAGGACTTGGAGGAGAAGAATTGTTGAATAAAGTTGCTATTTTTGTTATCTGTGTGAACAAAAAGTATTTTCGTAGTTTCATAAAATTAGAGTTGAACCACTGATGTCACATGGACTATTTTATTGATGTCCTAACTACATTTCTGAGTATGGGAACATTTCAGTTACATTGCTCTCTATGGAGGGTCAGAAAGCTCTCAGATTTCGTCAAAAATATCTTAATTTGTGTACCAAAGATGAACGAAGGTCTTATGGGTTTGAGGGTCAGTAATTAATGACAGAATTTAAATTTTTGGATGAACTAACCCTTTAAATCCTAAGATCGATCCTTTAGTCTATACTGTTTTCTGCTGATACATGAACAAAACTTCAGTAAACATTATTTGTAGCTTGCGTGACGTTCAGTAATCACAATAAACTTTGTGCTTTGTTACTTTTGACATGAAACAAAGCTTAGCTTACAAATTCAGTCAATTTTAACACAGAATATCAAACAATAAATGCTGTTTTGATACTCCTTAATGTGGCATAACAGAACGCTGTAACTTTTTCCCGTTTACTGGTAGAGCATGAAAAAAATGTGAACATCAGTAGGTGTTGAAAAAAATGTCTGAATCATGTAATCACTCAATCTGTTTCAGCAAACGTTTATGAAATTGCTTTGAAACAATGACACGTAACATTCCATTTACCTCAGGAAGGCTTCATAGCTCTTCATTAGTCAACTAGGAAAAAAAAGCCCTGCAGAGAAGCATTTTGCTAAATATATGGACTAAATTAGATACGGATTTTATTTCATTATTTAATGAATGTTAATACATCAATAAATCTATCATGAAAACATGTTATTATGACAGCCACTATTTAAATGTTTATGTTTCAACAATGAATTGGAGTAGAAACATAATTATATCATTAGAAAGTTGATATAAAAAATGCCTTATGTACAATTTAAATGTTTCTATACAACTTGTTTTATTTAATGTTGATTTTTTTTTTTTTTTTTTAAATGAGTAGCCCTACATTACAAATCATTTTGTATTGAATTCCTTAAAATAAATGAATCGGCTGATTACAATTCATTCTCAGTTTTAATGTATTCATTTATTTGACATTTTTCCCCCCCACACATTTCTCACGATGTAACAACCTACTACTTTGTCGACGATGATCATCAACAACCAACAAGAATCCCAAAAAAAAAAAAACCTTTTTTTTAAAATAACTTTGTTTCAGATCCCTTTGCTGCAGTATTTGGCAATGAGACTTTTGGAGGAGGTTTTGCAGACTTTAGCAGCTTAGCCAAGGTAAGGATCTTTAACGCAAACAGAAGCCCAGTATTCCAGCTCTGTTACCAGTCAGTTTACCCACATGATTTAAATCAAGCTGAAAAATGGGTTACAGCTGTTAAACTTCTCCTTTACATTGCAGTCTAATGGCAGCGATCCATTCGACTCAAGTATAAACAAGAATTTATTTAAGGAGGACACTCAGTCAGATGTTCCTCCAGCATTACCACCCAAAACCGGAACACCCACTAGACCTCCACCTCCACCTCCAGGTAAGCTGGTGTTTTATCAGAATGAACCCGATATGATTTGATTGCCATTTTCAACACAAGCTATTGTGTTGTACTTTGAGACATTTTGTGTCTGTGTATCTCCTTGAGGTAAACGTTCCAACATCCACCGATCAGAGTCGTCCGAGTCATTTCAGAGGCGCGGCCTGTTCAAGGCTCAGGGCTCTGGAGAGTTCTCCTCCCTTCCCGCTAAAGACTCGGTACCAGACCCCTTCGCCCCTTCCTCACCCCACCAAGCCCCGCGCGACCCCAACCAATTCGCCAGCTTTGACAAAGTGAGCTCCTCCCCCTCTCCCCCTCCTGACCCCCAGTAGTGACATTTCACCTCCTCCAAGCAGCAGCCTTGACCTCTTGACCCCACACAGCCTTTTTCTTTTTGCATTTCTTTCCAGGAAAACTTGTCATCCAATACTCCGATAACCCTACTTTATAATCTGTTTGTGAAAAGCCACAAAACATTGTCATTTTTTTTTTATGTAATGTTTATTTGTACATATAAATGAACTTCTAATGAAATTATTTATCTATTCTAAATCCAGGATTATGCTTCTACTAAAAAGTGTTAAAATGTTTCTGTTAAGCTAAGTTACAAAAAGAATGTATTTAAATGACATCACAACATGCCTAACATCTCGCCTAAGTTCTCACTGGCTGTGGAAGGAGAGATGGGGCTGCTTGCTATTGGCTGGTTTCAATTTACCCCTGTGTTCTTTTGTCATGCTCTCCACCTTTGGTTGAGGCTTGATTCCATCTTGCACGTTCATTGCCCGTCGTACCTTGGTTGACTGATTTGCTTTGCCTTACCTTTACACTGCACGAACTAATCACTGTGTCCACCTGTCTTATTGGGCTGCTCCTTCCCATTCACTGGTAGAACACTTCCTGGTTCCACCTATGTCCCATGAGGATTTTTTTTTTTTTATAAGAAGAGATACAGTCTGTTTTGTTTTTATACATAAAATTTGCTTAATATATTAATCAGCTAGGGTGCTGACAGCACTTGCTGGCTCTTTTCTGTATTACCATTTTTTTTTAATTTAAAATTAAATAGCTTGTCTTCTAAGATTTTCCCACTGTGAGCTTTCTTTATCAGATGATGCATCAAATAAATTAAGCTTTTATAATGACGATTCTCTGATATTTTCAAATGACTTTTTGCTAATGAAGAGTATCTTGAGATTGTTTTTGTTGTCATGTCTTGGTTGTCTTGGTCTGGTGTTCTGTGTAATGAGATGCTTACCAGCTAACTGTTGAGATGACATCTCTCCATCCATGGTTGTCCACACCTTTACATCTGTGTGAAATACCTGCATGTTCAGCATGATATGAGCAATCCAGGCCTTGACACATGAGTACATCATAAACAGTTATGTGGAAAATTAAACTGCATCATTTTATTATTCATTAGTCATTATTTCTCATTTCTTCGTAACATTTCAAACCCAAAGTAGAACATTTTTAAATAACTTCTAATTTTGTGATCCACAGAGTGCTTTTCAACAACATGTGGGTGACTATATTTGCATTTTTTGAGTGATTTGATATGAAGTCTCATGTGTCAGCAGTCTTGTGAGCCAATGTTAGCTGAAAGGTTTTATGGATTGCATCATGACACACATCTTGTATCTCTCATCCTCCTGTGTCAGTAGCTGTGCCACATTATCAGGTTTTTTTCTCTCTCTCTCTCTCCTCTTCTCCCTTATTGCTTCCACATTTTGTCCCCTATTTGATGATGAAGAACTGTTTGGTGATGTTGACATCAACCAAACAATACTTAAAGGAATAGTTCACCCAATAATATAAAATTAATGAAAAAGTAAAGATAGAAATAAATTAAATGTGTAATATTAAATATAATTTAAATTTTATTCAATTAATTTAAAGGTATAGTTCACCCAGATTTTTTTTTTTTGTCAAATAAATAAAATGTGTATTATTGAAATGTTTTATTATTTGAACCATAATAAATTAAACTGTTCTTGAGCTATTCCTTTAAATAGATTAAATGAAATGTATCTAATATATTTAGTTACATGAAACTATAATCTTTAACAGAGTGGTATGTGTGTTGTAGGATAAAAAAAAATAGTTCACCCAAAAATGAAAATCAGCTAAATATTTACTCACCGTCAGGCCATTCAAGATCTAGATGAGATTGTTCCTTCATCGTAACAGATTTGGAGAAATTTAGCATTATCACTTGCTCACCAGTAGATCATCTGCAGTGAATGGGTGCCGTCAGAATAAGAGTACAAACAGCTGATAAAAACATCACAATAATCCAAAAGTAATCTACATGACTTCAATCCATCAGTTATAACATCTTGTGAAACGAAAAGTTGCTTGTTTGTTTGTTTGATATCATGGTAAATTTCTCCAAATATGTTCCAGTTTAAGAAACAAACTTGGATGGCTTGAGGGTGAGTACATTTTAAGCAAATTTTCATTTTTGAGTGATCTCAGTTTTACTTGTCTTTGAATGTTTAAAATTAGTACTTTTAGAAACTTAATTTACACTAACTGTAATAGTTGCATGACCCCTCTTCAAGATAGTTAGATTAGACTAATGAGAAATGCAGGTGCAATAACAGGTATCTGATGGGGTTATGGTGTGTGTGTGTGTGTGTGTGTGTGTGTGTGTGTCTGTGGAGCAGTACCCCACAGAGGAGGACATGATAGAGTGGGCGAAGCGGGAGAGTGAGAGAGAAGAGAGGGAGCGCGTGGCTCGTCTGACCCAGCAAGAGCAGGAGGATCTGGAGCTGGCGATAGCCCTCAGCAAATCCGAGCTGTCCTGACCCAAGCTTGATACAGCGCCACCACCACCCGAGCCACTTTAATAAGGAGGAGGAGGAACAGAGGAAGAGCTGGAGACACCACAATTAGAAGAATCCTTACACCTCCATTTCCAGTCACTTGATAATCATCTAGGATTCCAGCTTCTTCTGAATGTCCACTGAGTTCTCCCGGTGTCCGGTTGGCTGGATAATGTATGAAAGCCAAGTTAAGATGGAGTTAAAGGTAACAGATTCATTGCAGCGTATGTGGCTTGAAACCTCTGGTGGGACTCACTCCCTTTGTTTTTAAATAACCTCAAATCAAGAGAGCTCCACTGATCTAAAATTTGAAGATCTGAAGTCCAGTTCAGTATAATTGAACAAGTGTTTCTGAACAAATCTATACCCTTCTATTTGAAGTTTATTTTAGAGTGATTATAATAAGGTTACCAGTGTAGTGAATGTATGTAGATCTGTGATGTGGTGGCTTAAAGAAATCCACAACAAGTGTTCCAAGGTTCGTTCTCTTGCTTTTATGGGCAATATTAACACATTTGTTCAAAGTTTACAAGCAGCTGAACTGTGCAGCTTCATTCGCTTTTCAAAGTTTCAGCAATAGTTCTCTGACACAAGATGTTTTTGTTGTGGGCATGTCTGTCCACTCTCAGGAACGTATCCCACAAGTCATAAAACCTCATAACCGCAACCTGATCAGTGAATTTCAGCTAGAATTCAAGCTGAGGTGCTGGTAACATTATCATCTTGCATAAACCACTACTGCGACTGAATTTCTACCCTACTAAAAGAGAACATTGTTGAAATTTAGAAAAGAACAACCATGCAACCGCCGTTTTACCTTTATAATCTTAACAGTACAGCATTTATACTTTACTCAGACTCATTCTGTCTTTTTGAAGAATCGAAATCGACAAGCTACTAAGAGTCGTTATTTGACATTGCAAATTTCTAAATAGCTGTTATAAATAATAAAAATGTACATATTTGTGAATTGTTTGCCAGTAATCTCGTACTACAGTGTATTCATATCCTAAAAACATATTCTATTTTATCAAAAAACATGCAGAATATAGGAAGTTTGCTTAATAAAAATGTCCCTTCTGTCTTATTCCTAATGACAAGTGCTGAAGCAGTAGGATAAAGATGATTTAATTGACAAAATGTGGAGCAGGTCTTGTTATCTGACTTTCAGAAAACTGATTTTATGAGTAAATTCGAGCCATGGTAAATCAAGCAGTGATGTTTTCTGAAGTGCCTACCTGTTCAGCTTTGCCTTGGAGAGAGAAAATCAACTTGTGTTGAATCAAAAATGATAATTTGTTAATCCTTTAATAGCATTACATTTCTTGAAAGCACTCTCAATGCTCATGTTTCCAGTGTCAGTTAGGATATAAGAACCAGCTGCTTTCCTTTTATTCATCTTGCACAACATTGTCACTGAAACATTTCAAAATATGATTAAAACACTCTCTGGGCACTCTCTGGTTGCATTTTCATGTGCACAAAACGGTATAAGCTTAACAGATGGTAAATTTAAACCTAATAACGATGCAGTTATCATTATTACATTTACAACATGTCATAAACATTTCAGTTGTCTGTATGTAGTTTCACCAGTAGGTGGACTCACTGAGATGCAACACAGTTTGTGTGAAAAACAAGAACGTGCTGTCAAGGTTCAGTCTCATGGTATAGTTGGATTCTGAAGTGACTACAATAGATATGCTTTGTGAACATTTTCTTTCACAGAATTTATACATGAAAGCATCTGACCGCAAAATGGAGTAATGTGCTCCCTTTTTGAATGCTTTGTCAGATTCACAACCCCCTTTGGCCTTTGACATTTTGGTTCAGGACCTTATCTTGGCTTTGGGCACAGAAATATGTGGCTGAGGTGAAAATAAAGAAAAAAGGGAATAGCAAAACTTTATTTGGCCAACCCAGCATTTACATGCAATTCATGAAGATTTGGAACATTACTGTTAATCAGGCAGAAACACAGCATTAAATAAAACTTGCACTCCTCATTTCAAACCAATGGTTGGCCTTCTGTTTATGGCTGCTGCTTGTTTGTTATAGGCCCTGCATATTGTTAAAGATTTCTGTTTATGGTTGATCATGTATGTATGTACGTATGTATAAGCTTTGTGTGCCTCTACAAGAAAACCACTTATATGTTGGCCACTGACTGCCTTTTAAGAACAGGCTAATTGTATTTTATTTTTTTAACGTCCCATTATTGGAGGCAATTGTTTAAATATGTTAAGTTACATGTAATTAAAACAAACAAAATAAATATTAAACTATTAAAAATATATATGGTGGTGCTTATTTCTCTTTTATTAATCTGCTATCAGTTACCTACCTTGTTGTTGTTGTTGTTGTTGTTGTTTTTAAAATGTGTTTTTTAGTAGGTGCCTCGGTCCGTTCGCCCGCGGGGCCCCCTCAAGCGCAGGCCCCGGTGCGACCGCACCAGTTGCACCCCTAGGACACCCCTGAGTAAGCACATGTAACTTGTGACAAGGACACCTTAAAATAAAGTGTTTTGTTCCAGAAGATAAAGATGATAAATGTTAAATGTCTCTGTTAAAAGTTTAATTAAAAAAAAAAAAATAATAATAATAATAATAAAAACAGATTTTAGAAATATTAGCATATAGTCAACACCTTCATGACAATTCATAACTATTATTTTTGCCAAATTAGTGAATTTGTATGATGCTTGTTATTTTCTAAATAGGGTACATTTTCGAACGAATCGCATAATCCTATTGTTCCCCTCATAAAACAGATTTTTAAAGCTAATAGACAAATATACTAAAAACCGCAAAACTCAAATTTTGATTTTATGACCACAGAGTTTTATGAAGTTTGTCTTTCATGAGCAAAGCTCAGGAGGTAAGCATAACAACCGATTTTTAGTTGTTTCCCCAAAAATTTGATTATATTAGGTATTCGTGCTGTTTTCTAAGAAATCGCATGTTTTATGGAATTCATATGAAATCGCCACCTTATAAAATAGCTGTTTTTTGATTGAATCGGGTTGGAATAAAATATTCAAAGCTAATAGACAGACTAAAAGCCACAACACTGAAATTGAGATTTTATAACCACAAAATTTCATTAAGTTTGCCTAAGGCGGTAACCATAGCAACAGCTGGCCGTCTGCTCGTTTAAGCACTTTACATCGGCTAAATACATTTATTTACCAAAGGGTTTTTTGGTGACTTTAGAATACTTTAGTGTTTTATTCTTTTTATTGTTGGCTTTGCGTGTTAGTGACGCTAAGACCATTTTGTTTGCGAGAGACATGTTTATACCCACCAGAATTCGTTTTATAATTCGCGAACACACTCGTAGTAGGCTACGTTACTTTGTGAGAGTTGAACCTGGAGGACTTTAAGACCAGGGAAGAGTTACAGCACAGCATTCCAGCAGTTTTCGCAAAGGATCTCTTTATTTGTGGAAATGGGTTTCTCCACACCTCCCAGTCTGCCTCACATGTTGAAAAAAGAAAAAAAAAAGGCAGTATAGAAACACACGGCCCGCTGTTGCGTCTCAAACAGAAGTTCAGTGATCACCTGAGGAAGGCTAGGACAGGTAACGAATGTCCAGGTAGTGACTAGCACACTCTCTACTGTCACTTTACTGGATTTACTATCCTTTCTTCCTCTTTGGAATGAGTTTCTGGAGACGCAACAAGAAGAATGACGGCAAAAAGTAAGTTTGCAATCTTTCAGTTTTTGGACAGGTGGAGAGAATACATCAAGGCAGATACAGGAAGATAATTTGCATAAATAAGATAATTACGGACTTCAGTATTATGGTTTCAGGTGGTGGGTAGATCTACATCTTGTGTTCTAAAATCACTGCCTCCTCACATCACAGAACTAATGGCATTCATATTTCACTCGGATGTTAGGAATGTTTAGTAACACTAAAGTAACTAATTTATTTTAAGAAAATTATGCTTAACAGAATTATTGTCATTGTAGCTATATTCAAATGTGAAGATATAAAGACATCAGTGTATCTAATGTACATTAACCAATAATCTGTATGTGTTAATGAAAGTATGCTATCTATGATGTATCTATGTGTGGCACCCAATAGTTGTATTTACCGGTGAATATTAGATTACAGATCATATAAAGTAAGTGTAGTTCAATTTCAACTCCCTACTGTAAAGACCAGATATCATTAAAGTTACCAACTTTTAAGTAATCTATCTAGTGGTGGGATTTGCTCTTCTTTACTCAGAGGAGCCTCAAGTTTAGCTTTAAATAATAACAATAACGAAAACGACTACATTATATAATGCTTTACAGATAATTTATTCAAATTTTATTTGTATTTACTTATTCATATTATATAGCCCCTTGTTAGAAACAGTCATACTAAAATATATTAAGTTTGGGAATTATATACAATTAGACTGTTTACCATGATTCTCATTAATATAATGCCACCATATATATTAATAATAAACAACCATTAGAGGCCTATTAGAGTAGTTACCGTTTTCTATCGAATATAAAACAGTATCATTAGTGTGTTGCAAAGTGATTTGAGCCTTAACAATATCCTAAGAGACAGACTGTCAGGTTAATCAAAAGACCTAATGTTAAAAACAATGTAGCGGGTGATGTCAACATGGATGAGATTTGGTGCAAGCTGATTGGATGATACCTGTTCTTTCATGCTATAACCCCATCTTCCTGTTTAAAATAAAAAAAAACAAAAAAACAATGACATCACAGGCGCTGCTTGCTGCTGTCTGTTAATGCTTAACTGTTTATTGTTTTATGACAGAGAAGTATTTGTTCCTTTCACACCATAATTTGTTACATGTAAAAAAATGTTCATTTTGCTAAAAGTGCTATTTCCTGTTCACTATCAGTGCACACATTGGGTTGTCTTAATAAGAGACTCTGGGAAGCATGTTTAGGGAAACTGCTCAGAGCTGATGAAACATGAGCTTGAGAGTTTTTTCCAGATATTTTTGTGTTCAGGAAACTGTGTCAGTAATGGTTCATTACTGAAGAATACAAGATCAGATTTTGTTCACAAGCTTTCATGTGCTTTTAGAGATCAACTCAAGAATGAAGACTCGCTGGACAGCCCCACGTCTCCATCCCAGTGAGTGTGCCACACTTTAAATCAACCCGTGTTTCCTCACAAGATCTATTGCCTGTGACACTGACAACAATTAGGATTTGAACACATTTACACACACACATACACACTCTCTTAACTGATAAAAAATTGCAGTCCACTCAAAATAAAAATGTCATTTTAGAAGTTCTTGACTGATAATAGTGGCAGTAACTATAAGACTGTTTCCTTTTTTTAGATCACCTATTATAGAGAAAGATGGGCTGGACCCTGTCATCACTGATTATGGGTAGGATTCTGCCGCCACATTTCTTTTTAAAACTTCATTTTGCACTTTGCACTGCCGCAGTCATGTTTTGTGAAGAAAAACAATATAGAATCTTAGTTGTTCATGCATAAGTGAACATGAATACCAATAGCCAAATTATTAACAGGTAAGATGGCACTATCATGTTACTTCCCACAATGCATTGCATTGCATTGCATTTTGTGTGTATTTAAATGTAAGAGTGGCTAAATAACTTGTTTTTTGAAACTTTGACTGTAGATACTAGTAATATCTATTTTTTTATTACATACTCTCACATTGGCAAACTGTGGGGGTAACATCTCGTTAGAGAGATTTAATGATTGTTCCATAGACAGTAAAAGGATTGTTCTCATAAAGGGCAGGTTCCTACCGTCCTCCACATGTATTATTCAAAGGTTCACTCCAGATGGCTTCCACATCAACTACACTAAACCCAATACAGACTGAAGCTCCATCACATCAGTCAACAGAAAGCTAATTTTCATTTTCTTAAAGGATTATTTCACTGAAATGACCCGGTCATGCCAGTATGGTCATGATTATTCTAATCTATAGCTGAAAATGCATAGCACACCAACATTATTGCTCTAGATGCAGATGAACTAGCTTGTAATCAAAGCAATGTGCTAAAACCTTTTGCATGGACAAACACCATTTGCATTTTCTTCAAAAATGTGAACAATTCACAGAACTGATGGTTGCCAAGTTATTGATATATACTGGATCTGCAATTTTGCAAATCATGTCTACAAAATCTCCCTCAGTCAGTTCACATTAGCACCTACTACTCAGGAGAGGTAAATATTTTTACTGTGTTTTTGATCAAATAAATGCAGCCATGGTGAATATAATAAACTGATTTTAAAAAACAGCCCCAAACTTTTGAACAGCACTGTATTTTAAATTTTGTTTTTTACAGCACATATTTCCCCAGTGCTGGCTTTTGTCCTGGATTTTTGGCTCCATAAACATTTTAATTTTTTCCTGTCTGCTGCTTTTGGTTTCACAGCTCAGGATGTGCTTTCATCAGCCAATCAGCTTTGTCATGTGGCTCCAGAGTATGCAAAATAGAAGCATTTCATCTTGCTTCCATTCTTTCTATAAACTTCCATCTCCCCTTCTCCTAAACATGCCACAGGCTGTGTCACTTCCTTGTGCTGATTCTGTGGTCTGCATCTGTCCTCTGTGTCTCATGATCCCCACTGTTGAGCACTGATTTACAGGCCTGTCATTGTGTTGAATGCTATTGACTGCTGCAGAGTTCAGATTGTCACTTGACTGCAGAAGCATGATCCCCACTTTAGGAGCATTTTGCTAGTTGGATTCTTAAGAAATTGGAACCAACTCCATTGCATCATTGACCTATCAGAGGCCAGGAAGTAATGTACAGCATGAGGGTGATTGAGAAGAGGAGGAGACTGAGGTGGCGTGTGTGTGTGTTTTTGTTAGAAGGCGGGGAGACAGCAAGAAAGAGGCAATGAGAAAAATCACTTTCTGTCTGTGTGATAGTCATCCCAATCTTATTAAGCTCTGCGTTCCTTTCCCGCTGTCCTCTCTGCAGCCTGAGTGAGTGAGAGTGTGTGTGCGAGTGTGTGTGTGTGTGTGTGCTGTAGCCAGAGGGAAGCTGCTGCTCTGCTGATAGGAACCAGTAGGAAGGCCTGTTCTCTCACACACCACTGTGAATTACTCTGCGTCTCTTCTTTCTCCTTTTATTCCTCCTTTCTCTCGCTTTACTGCACTCCTTGATCTCACTGTACCAGATGAAAATGTCAGGAGAGGCAGAAACTCGTTCAAACGGGTAAGAACGTCACACAGCTGAGAGTGTGCTATTGTGTGAATGTGTGTTTTAGCAGTGATTGAGGATTATTTAACTGTTCTCAACATGAGAATGCATTTACAGCCTGCATAACCAGAAAAACAGGGATGGTTTGGAAATATTAGACAGGTAATTGTTTTGGATGCCCTTGCTTTCAGAGCTGCTTGTGTTGTAGAATTCATTGGTTAAAGTGTAGAGCACAGCTTTTTGTTATTGTTGTAGGAGTGTTAGTCTCTTAGCACTGAGCGTGTGTGTGTGTGTTTTAGAGTCAGCTTGTTTGTTCCAATCATTCCGGTAATGATCATCAGAAGTCAATTAGCCCCTGGGCGGCATCAGCTCTTCAGAATCGCTTAGCATCACCACAATTAGTTTGTGAGCACTGTAGGGTACAAGGAGTGCAAAGGTTCGTTTTACCTCTGCTGTAGCTTCTGAATAAATCTCAGACCACTTCCTTTTGCTAGCCAGGCTCAATGTAGCATGCACTGTTCTTCATTCATTCAAATCATCTAGCTCTTATATCACATATCAGCATCAGGGAGGAAATTCACTCTGTGTTCCGCCTCTGGGGGATGAGAAGTGCTTAAAGCTGATTGTTGCTAACTGTATTCTAGATTTACTCACAGAAATATAAGGTTTGCTTAGACTTTTTGGGGCCAGTAAATTCATTAGTCTAAGAAAACTATGTCTACTAAGTTTAGATACATTTTGGGAATTGTACTGCACAAAAAAGTAGGTGAAAACATGGTCAGTACTATAATATTGAACATTTATTGGTTATTGATTAATGCATGTTGATAAATTGCATATATATATATATATATATATATATATATATATATATATATATATATATATATAAACAAAACATGTTTCTATGATGTGGCCAAAATGGCAAATATTAAAATTCTATTGTATTTTTGTCTGAAAAACAAATAAAACATTAAAATCTGATATCAGCCAATTTTAAAACAATACTTTTAAACAATTGTTTTATGCGATCATTAAATTACAGCAAAGGTAATCTAAATTTAAAAACAGGGGAATGATCTTGCATACTTAAATTTCCATTATCATCACTAACAGCAGTGCTGATGTGTATTATGTTCAAAATGTGCATCTTGCCTTTTAAATGGCATTAGACTACAAGACGACCAGCTTTTGTTTAATGTATAGCACCCTATTTATAACTCACAGATTATGATTTAATGCTGTAGATCTTTGACATTGTATAAGTAGGAAGCCATGCTCCATTAATAGCAGGAGACGACAGAATTGAAGTCACCTGGTAGGCATTAGGAGTTGGAGAGACCGGGCAGTCAAACCAATCTGTCCTTCTGACAGTAGCCCGAACCATCAGCTGAATTGCTATTGGCTAAGCGGATCCCATAAAGAGCGTCTGTATTGGCCGTCATTTGGAATGTAAAGGCATGGCTCTCATTTAGTCACATTTATTGATTTGATTAGTTTCAGTGGAGAATGGCCAAAGCCATTGTCTTTTTACATACTCTCAATTCCCAGTTCATTTTTCGACATACAGAGTCACTCTATGAATGGTTGTTTTCAGCAGAATGTTTCAGGGTTGAAGAACTGTAAAAGGTTGTTGGGTTTTATTAGATTAGGAGGCGTGCTATAATCTTAGCAGGGCAAGGTCAGGACCATTACAAATTTCAACTCAATTTAGAAATTAATTTTAAATGGTGCTGTAATTTGAAGAATGTGTCCCTTATATAGAGATACAATGGGCTTTGATCATGTTCATCTCTGAGACATTTGTCTTCTCATCATGTGTCTGAAGAAACAGTGGAACTGGGCCCGTATTCACAAAACATCCTAAGGCTAAAAGTAGCTCATAACTTGCAGATTTAGGAGAAAACCTTAAAAATAATGGGCGTGTCAGTCCTAAATTTAGGACTCCTAGATTTTAGTTCTAAGAGTATTTAAAAAAGAGTTTTAGCGCTAAAATTAGCTCCTAAATCTGTGAAACGTTAGGAGTAGTGAAGAGGTCTCCTATGACACTAAGACAAAATCTGAACTATCATAAAATGGGTGTTGCCAGCAATCTACCTCGGAATATAAACATTTTAGAAACATTTGACGATAATGAGCTTTTAAAAAGTTATCGTCTTTGGTTTGGAGGTTATCCCTTTTCTTTTATGTTTGCATGTCTTACTATCAGCTATGATTATTCTACTCTGCTAATTAAAAGGCTATTTATATGCATATTACCCAAATTTTATTAGTCGCTTAGTCACAGAAAAGAAAAAAAATTCCACATGAAGTGGCGAAATCACTCAGTCCATGACGGACAAATCGTTTACGGCTAGTCTATGTGGTAATAGTACATCGGGCAGGACATCCATATGCTCACCTTACATTCATCGACCTCAAATATGTCTTATCATCTGAAATATGTATGAAGTAGCAACTATACATGGCAGCTCAATCTAATGTTAGCCTAGAAAAAAGTGCGCAGTTCACATGTTTGTGCGGAGTGTGGAAGATGAACAGTAGCACGCTTGGGCTACTGCATGACAGATGGAGGCGCCGGTGCGATTATTTGCTCTTAAAATACATGGTCATTTTTGGTCACACAGATAATAGTAATGCATTTTTTGTATCAGTAAAGACTCTATGTTTATTCGTGTGCACTCAGAATAACTGTTATAACAGAATAAATGTTGCACTTTTGTAAAATAATGAAAACAAACAGGATGCGCTTTCTGCCGTCTCGGACTCTGTGAACTTGAGCGTCACTTCGAAACTCTGTGTATGCTTGCCTTATTACAGACATGAAAAATATATCTACAGAGAGTGAAACCATGAAAACAAATATTCTCAGATTATGTAATTATCATGAAACATGCATGGAGGCGCATACTGCGGAGATGACAAGTCAGTGTCACCGACTTCATCTCTTAAACTTAAAACAGAACGCACTAGTGTAACAATAATTTATTAAAACATTAATGCAGTGTACTTGCTGTTTTACCCTAACACATTCATAATGATTATATTTGCCAGTGCTCAGTGGCAAGTGTGTGCTTGAGTGCTTATAAGGCTATGTAGACAATTAATGGCTCATTATTATGATTTATATGGTTTATTAAAAGTGCGACTAATAGTTGAATAATGCTTAAAATGAACGACTACTAGTCGACCAGAAAAATCTTTAGTCGAGGACCCTAATGCGTATTGACTAATTGTTTACATTACCATTAACATTTAGTCATTTTGCAGATGCTTTTATCCAAAGAGACTTACGATTGTTTACGAGAAGCATAAGAGGCTGACAATTAGCTGAATATATAGCCTACTTATTTAATTAGAGACACTTAGCCTGAATTTTTATATCTTTATTTGAATGTGGCAATTAACATTTTTATTTTAAAACCTTTATTTATAGCAACATAATATTGCACAATATTTCTATGAATATGCCAATCACTGTGTGCATAGTTAGTAAGTATGCTGACATCATCCATAGCAACAAGGTAAACCCCGCCCTTACTCTTAGCTTAAGACTTCTGTCTGTTCCTTAGTAAAAGTTTGTCTCAGCAGCTTTGTGAATAGGTTTTAAGAGAAAAACTTTTACTGCTATTAAGGAGAACTCTTAGTGGTATGATAAAATGTTTTGTGAATACGGGCCTTTTGTTTTGTTATCTCATAAATGATGATCGTGTTTATCAGTATATGCTTAGAAATGTACATTTTCCATTAGTATGTTATATAAATAATATGTATGCCATTACATTATTGTAAACATTTAACCATAAGATTTTTATGTCCTTTTAAGCATGTCATGGATTTATATTTTTCCCTGTGTGCTGCCTTTCACATCACAGCTCAAGATAGTTGCTAGAAGTTTAGGACTGGTGGTGTCATCACAAGTTAGTAAGCAATTTACACCACAGGTGATTGCCATTGTAGAAATGTGCTATTTTGTCTATATTTCTAGCACTTAGTCCGAAATCACATGCCGTCTAGTATTTTATTTGGTTTGAAACCTACTTCTTGTCCGTTAAAATTGTGTTCTGTATAGTTTGAAAATCGGTAGTATAAATTAAATTTGGATGTACTCCATCTGCGTCAGCTGCAACACTTTACTGGCATTCATAAATACTCTCTTGTGGCCTAATGGGAAAGTAAAGTGTCTGTTGAACACATATGTCAGAATCTCTGTGGAAATGGTATGTCATCCGGGTAATTTTCACCTACTGTTTTTCGAATACTATGAATTTGGACATACTACTCTTTTCACATGCTGTTTTTCATCTACTGTATAGTATGAAATTAGGCATATTCGGACACAGCGTCAGGCATGGTTCATTTATTCTGTGATTTGACTAGTCATGTGATCATAACATGGCAGCCCCCATCAGGCATCCTGTTCTGTGTAACTCTTATTAGGCCACTGGTTTGAGTGGAGATGTTAGTGCACATTAGTAAACTCAATGTCATATTCATCTCAACATGTAAAAAATAAGTACTGTTTACTGAGGAGGAAATTACTTTTCTCAGCGCATAAATCCTGGTCAACTTGAAAATGAATGACTGATGGTGTAAACGCCACTTTAGACTGCCAGAAATTAGACCCATTGAGTATGTGATTCATTAATCTTCCATGAAGAAAGAAAAAAAGGCTGCTGCCTTACTGTTTAATTGCAAAACCTCTAGAGAGTATGGTTATGCAAACTGTAAGAGTTGTTCAGTCTTGTCTCGTTGCTCTCAGCCTAGTCTTGTCTATCAGTGCATCTGCAAACCCACATTTGCAGGTAATTGGCACATGCAATTATAGAAATGTATAAATCAGTGTTTATATGGATTTACAAACTTATGTGTGCATAATACTTTGTAATATACACAGTAAAAAAGTTCAAAACAAAAGCTTAAGTTTGATTTCCTGAAATGTGTAGGTAAAATCTCATTGAACTGTGAATTTAGTGCTAATGTAAAAAATGAAATAGATGCAAACAAATGTGATTTTTAACATAATGATGAAGCCATTGTTATATTTTCTAAGGCGTACAGTGCATTAAATATATAAAGCCCCGTTGATGACCAAATTATAGATTAAATCTACAAATATAAAAGGTTTTTACACCTCATTAAACTCAAATTCTTTAAAAAAAAAATTAGTTTAAATACCTGCAATGTGGTACTATAGGGATTCTAAGAAACATAAGCACTCTGTCAGTATTGTGTTTTTATGCACAAATCAAAAGATAGTAAACTTTGTTTTCCCAGACCTTCTCTACACACTCCTCTTCTCATTATTATTATATACGTTCTGCTTCACATTCCCAGTGTTTTTTGTTTTTTTTTCAGTTGACACTACAGATACACACTGACCTGTGCCTTAGTGCATTTGAAGGTGACATCTGCTTCACTGCACTTTTATCTAAATTAAGAGGCTCTGGGGGGATTCTCTGCAGCAGAGAGCTGTGACTTCACACTCACACAGAACAAGCTTTTTGGGGACAGTGTGAGATTTTCTGCAGATTCTCAGAAACTGAGTGAGCCTGTCTCCTGTCCAACATGACACCTGATCACTACTTCCTTGAGCTGCTTCAAAAGCTGTTGCATTGCCTCAAAGTACAATGGCCCTGTCCCAAATGGCATCCTTTAGACCTAACCAGGAAAATAATCACTAGTGTTGGCATGTTGTGCAGTTTTTGAAGATGTAAATGAGTTTTTTTTGTATTGTTATTGAAACAGATTTAGAGAAATTTGCCATTACATCACTTGCTCACTAATAAATCCTCTGCAGTGAATGGGTGCTGCCAGAATGAGAGTCCAAACAGCTGATAAAAACATTACAACAATCCATTAGTAATTGACACAACTCTGATCAATCAATTAATGTCTTGTGAAGTGAAATGCTGTGTATTAAATCCATCAAGACATTTTTACTTGAACTAGAGCTGTCAAATTGATTATTCGTGATTAATCACATCCAAAATAAAAGTTGTGTTTATATACTTGTATATAGGCTACATGTATGTGTGTGTATTTATATATACATATAAATATACACAGCACACACAAATATAATATGTAAACAACATTTTATTTTAGATGTGATTAATCATGATAATCGATTTGACAGCCCTACTTTCAAACATTGCTTATGGCCAAAATACCAGTCTAAAATCCATAATAATGCTTCCTCCAGTGGAAAAATCCATATCCTGTTGTCCTTTCACATCAAAATCTGTTTTGGACTGTTTTTGCTTGTAAATGGTACTTCCATTTGTGAATATTTCTCTCCTGATTCAGGCCTTTTCACTGGAGAAAGCAATGTTATGAATAGATGACTCATATTTTAGCCGGAAGCAACGGTTTAAAATGATAACATCTTGATGCATTTATTTGTTATAAACTTTACAACTTCAATTTACAAGATGTTAAATTGGTGGACTGGAGTTGTGTGGATTACTTTTTAATCAGCTATTTGGACTCTCATTCTGACGGCACCCATTCACTGAAGAAATACATTGGTGACTAAGTGATGTAATGCTACATTTCTCTAAATCTGTTCCAATAAAGAAACAAAAACTCGTACACATCTTATATCCCCAGAGTAAAAAAATTTTCACAAAAAAAAAAAAAATTAGGTTAACTTAACTTTTTTTTTTTTTTTAAGACTGAGGCTTTAGAAATGATCATTTGTTTATTTAGTTGTTTTTTCTTTCTGTATTTGTGCTAGATCGGAGCAATCTGACCTGTCAGTGGCTCTTCAAGACTGCATGGTGGCATTGGATCTGTTCCTGCGAAATGAATTTGATGAGGCTTTGACCAGACTTAAGAGCAGGTAAGACCGCCTGTGTGTTTCGCAATAAGAGTTTGACCTGCTGTTTACTGGTTTTGTATGAGGTTCTGAGTTTGGAACATTTATGGAACTTAAGTACTCAGAACACAATGAGACTCTATTATTTCTTTTACTTCCTCCTTGTGTGTTTAGGTGTGAGGCAGAGAAACCTTGGATTATACGGTTTCATAATCAGTTTGAATCACTGTTCTTAGTCCATTTTGACTCTTATGAAGTGTTTGAACTGTTCTGTATCGGGTTTTATCCATTAAGCAAGTGCATAATCTACTAATTTACATAACTGTTCTTGTTCATCATTTTGTGAGGCGAGTCTTCATCCACAATCATTGGGTGTTCCTCAGGTAAATCTCACATAACCCAAAACCTACTGAATGAGTTAAGCTCTCTGGAGATTCGTCTCTAGATCTTTTCTTCTTCTCACACCACACTTTGTTTTCATACGTATTCTGTGTCTTATAGCATCTCACATTTCTGCCTTCCTCACTACCCACAACTGTGGATGGGTGTGTGTCTTTGTGTATTATAAACTATATAATTATTCAGTCCATTTTGTAATCTTTGCCATCTTTCCATCTTTGTCCCCTGTGTCACTCGCTTTTGTTAGGTTGCATTCAGGATCCAAAATCAACTTTAAGCCAGACCTTGCAATGGCGATTATTTTTTATTTATTTATTTTTTGTTTTTTAATTTAATTTAATTTAATTAAATTTTTGTATTATTTTATTATAATTTATTTTATTCAGTGAGGGTCAGAATATAATGCTTACAATTTAATTTAAACCATGTATAATGTTAGAGTTCCTAATAAAGCTAATTTATTTACTCACCAGATGCAATATTTACTCTCACGACTGTTCATTTTGGACATTGCTGTTAAATTGTTCTGTTTCATCTGTAAGTCTGGATATCAGGTCAAATATTAGTTTTTGACACATTCATGTGTACAATTCAAACATGCATAATACTTAAACATAGACACGCTGTTCAGCAGGTCATTGATTCGACAATCAGAGGATCTCACTTCTGCTGCTCACTGTTTGAACTTGCAAATAGTGAAGTCATAGTTTTGTGATTTACCTAATAGGTTTGTTTTAGTCGCGTCCCACCCCATTCCAGTCAGCAGGGCAGGGCTGCTACATGCATGGTGCTAATGAAAGGTACACGTGTACAAGAGAGAAAGTTACAAACAGAGGCAGAACGAGAGACTCAAAAGCAAAACTATTAGAATCCATGTCTGTACAAGTTAATAGTTTAAAACAACTCTGCTGATAGTAGAGATTGTCTTTCTGCAGTCGCACAGTGGACTGTTTTGTTGTGGCTCTCTAACCACTTTTTTATAATTTTTTTATAAACTGAAAGGCTGACAGACCTCATAACTAAAATAAATATGAACAGAAAACATATTTAGCACTCCAAATAGGGCTGACAGCTGTGTTCTTCTGCTGTGTGAGAGTAGCTTCTGTCTCTCCTTCCACACTTCTTGGTGCTGTGTTTTGCAGGACATCTGATTTGACTTTGAAAGGATAAATACTGATTATGCATACAGATTGGTTAGGAGTTCAGGCCAGTGTTCATGATTCCTTAGGAAAACAGCAACAGCACAAACGCTATTTCAACGCCTGATACTCGTTTGCATGTCAACAGCTGTTTTGTTCTGTAAGCATTTTAACTCTTTAGAGTTCACAAAAATCAGTGATGAAACTTTTTACACATCAGCTCATTCAGTAATTCATAATTATCCTGTTCTAAGACAAAACGTAGGCCTCTATGTATGATTTTAGCATGCATTATGTGTGTTGCCCTCATGGTATATTGTTAAATTTATTGTTTGGTTAGAAGATGTAATATATGCCACATTCCTGTTCCCGTCATGCCATCGTTATTCCAGTTCCACCTGTGTAAAGGAAAGAGTGGTAAACCTGTTTATCCAGATATCTCTCTACCCAGGAATGTTGGACTAGTAGTGTCACATTCTATTCAGCTCCTGAAAGAACTGAAACTGCACTGTAAATAGACACTAAATTACGTTTAATCCTGTCAAGAATGCATGTTCTATAAAGCACTTTTAACCACTTTGAATTCAATTACAAAAAATACTGTGGTAAGGTAAATAATAATAGTGTATTTGAACAAAATCTGTATTCACATTTTTAATTGACAATGTGTGTTTTCTGCCAGTTTTACTTTTTCATAATGTCATTAGTATTAGTGTTTTTGGTATTATGTTACAAGACTGTGTTCAGCATGGTCAGGTTACTTAAACACTTTCATCCATTTCCAGACCTCATTTGTGTTATTGATGATGTTAATGAGTGTCTCAGTGGTGAATTTTCTTTTACTGTCACTGTCATACCACCCTCTCGTTTGTTCTATATATAGATCTAATTCACCGTCTTCCTTTGTGTTCTATGGCAGGAATAAAGACAGCATGTATCATGCGCTTACGTATGCCACAATACTGGAAATGCAGGCCATGATGACCTTCAACCCTGAGGACATATTGGCTGCAGGCAACACAATGAAAGAGGCACAGGCCGTGTGTCAACGGTGTGTTGTCTTTAATTCATTAATTTAAAATAAAATGGAATTTATTTAATTTATGTTTTCACTTATTTTATATGTGAAATATTTATTTCTTTATTTATTTTAATCATATAAATGTAATATTAGGGCTGTCAATTCATTTAAAATAATTACATTTGAAATAATTATATATTTTAGAGAGAGAGAGATAGAGAGATACAGCCACACACTATTTTCAGCTATTAATATCCATACAGTATTTTCAGGATCTCTTGGTTATGTCACATTTGTATTAGTGACGTAATGCCACAATGCAGCAGGTCTAGAGCTGTCACCACATCCCAGATGGCAGAGGAATTTCAGAGATCCATGACACACTGTATTGGGGTGGGGGGTTGAAAATCTTGTATATGCTTGTGTTTCCAGGCAACTCACACCACTGTGACTCTGCCACGTCATCCAGGCCCTGTAGCACTGGAATGCCACTGTCACCTGATCGCACACACACACACACACACACACACACACTATGAGTTGCTCTTCAGCTACACTGTCTGGTCCAAATAATAGATGCCACGTATGCACAACAATATATACTGTATATTCTTCACTACATTGATCTTAACTGGTTTAATAAGATACATCAGGTATTTGGGAAACAATAAGATGGGGAAGATGCCCTCTTGAAGGGTTAGTTCACCCCAGGTAAACTTTTAGAGATGACTTTGTATAAATGACTTTTGATATCATTAATACTTAAGTATTTTTAAAGTGTCAATAATGTAAATTGCTAAATCAAGTATTAATAGCTAATGACACACAAAGCAAAATCCCAGTAAAAGAAATGTATAATTTATTCAATGACTTATACAGGCATACTGTATAAATATATATAACTATGTTTTCACCCTGCTGTTGTTCCACAAACTCTAGTCTCTGTTCATTTACACCATTTAAAAGCAGCAGTTTAAAAAGCATAAACAAAACACTCTCCTTCTGTTGTTTGTACTAAAATAAAGTGCTAAACTAAATGCTTGGCTGTTGCTCAGTGGCTAAACTGTTAGCATCCATGTAGCTTTTTTTCTTTGCTGTGGCTGTCACTTGAGTGATAAAGTGTGACTTCTGTATTCCATAAATACACAGACCCATGGTTGTCACTTATTAAACTTTGTAGGGTGTGCATGGCCTACTTATCTTAGCCCCCCGGCATTCATCTGCATGTCTTGTATTTGTGTAAATTTAATTTACTAAGAATAATTCATGTTTGTCCCTCAGAGGGTTGTCAGTTTACTCAGACAGAAACCAGACAGCAATTGTGTCCTCCTCAGATCCAACTGCTCTATTTATATGGCCTTAGGGATACAGTAAATCAAGCTGAGTTTTTTGCTTTTGGATTGAGTGCAAGTTTGTCTACCAGCTTTCATACAGTAGGACCGCAACAGAGAGCACAAGGCTGACCTTAGCCAACTGTGCCAACTGAGTGTGTTACCAAGTAACCACTACTGATGGATCATTGTGTTGTTTTAGGACAGGACTGATAAGGCTTTGTTTGTCTTTACAGATACCGTAAAAAGTCTTCCTTCAACAGCAAAAACGTTACAGAAGGTGGGTGCCTATATACATATTTTGCTAAATGATTAATTGGCAATAAGGATGCATCAGTAGAAAAAAAAATATCATGCAAACATTGTTTGAAATTAACACCCGCCAAATGCGGGTAAAAATCAGCTGTGGCAGGTAATGCTGTCAAATCACAAGCCAATTTGGTGGGTTACTTTTCGTAAGTTATGTTCACTCATTAATTTCTTGGGGAAGTTCATGCAAGCCAAATCTATGCAGGTTTAGCGCAAATACTGAACTTGTGAGACATCATGACATTATTGAGTATATTGCAAAAACCAAACAAAACACCTAGTGCACGCATAAGCGACTGCGCGTACGCATTTAGAGTGCATTCTTTCACTGCATGATTTAGTCTGTTAATATGCATTAAGAATGATCACATAATTCAAGATAAGGGGGCAGAAAATGAATATATATCATTTCATATAGTTAATCAATATCAAAAAAAAATCGGCATGTTACAAATGAGATTTTGATTTTATACAACAGTTCAATAAACAATAAGTTAATATCAAGAGACTTTTGAGACGTTTTAGACACCATATTGGCTGTTTTTGCTCTATTTCCCCAAATCATTCCAAACAGTCACAGCGCTGTTTTGCATCTCTAAGCAACATGACAATTAAATGATTCGGTTCAATCATAGTGACTTGCTGCCACCTACTGGCGGTTTTAATAGTTTTAATTTTACATTTAAATTATCTTTTCATTTTTTAAAGGGGTCATATGATGCCATTTCAAGTTTTCCTTTCTCTTTGGAGTGTTACAAGCTGTTTTTGCATAGATAAGATCCCTAAAGTTGCAAAGTCTAAAGTCTCAAACCCAAAGAGATATTCTTTATAAAACTTAAGACTCGTCCACGCCCTCCTAAAACGCCTCGTTTGAACACACCCCCACATGTCTACGTCACTGTGTGGGGAAATTTGCATAACACCACCCAAATGTTCACGCAAAGAACTTTTATTCTCACTGTTGCCTCTGCC
This sequence comes from Cyprinus carpio, assembly GCF_018340385.1. Taxonomy (NCBI): domain Eukaryota; kingdom Metazoa; phylum Chordata; class Actinopteri; order Cypriniformes; family Cyprinidae; genus Cyprinus; species Cyprinus carpio. Next base: position 9,086,759 of record NC_056604.1, on the reverse strand, counting down.
ATCATGTCGTGGAGACGCTCTGTTTCATTGTGAAAGCTACTTTGTTTGGTCTTCCAAAAGAGGACACAACTAGAAATCAGTGGTTAAGTTGTATTTACAACACTGTTCCAGAACAGTTCAACCCAAATATTCAAATGTGTGCAGCACATTTTACAGAGGATTGTTTCCTGGGAGAGTAGCCTACAATGCGTCTGTGCACAAAGGCTGCTTTTATAAAGTGGGGCAATTCCAATTTTGCAAGGACAGTCTGGCGCTTCTGACTCACAGCCTGTAAGTACGTTTTTATATTTAAAGGATTTGCCAAACGCGAGTTTTGAGCAGTGTAGTGTAGTGCTTTTTGTTTGTCGTTTCTCCGATCACAAATGCAGACATGGTTTTATAATCCGTAATTATGTCCCCACTGGATGCAACAAATGCCTTGTTTGTAATGGATTTTATTGGTTGTGTCTCGTCAAGCCGGGAGATGGCATCACAGTATGGTAAGGGGTGTAACATTTCCGTCACATGCTTAAGGTATTCAGCCGATCACAACGCACTGGATAACTGGCCAATCAGAGCGCACCTCGCCTTTCAGAATGATGAGCTTTGTAAATATCAATGCGTTTCAGAAAGGCAGGCCATAGAGGAGAAACTATAATGTACATTATGTGGAAAATAATGTGTTTTTTTTTTTACTTTAAACTGCATATCACATGACCCCTTTAAATAATTTCAAATATCAAATTTCAAATATATTCAACATTTCATGTTTAAAATATCAAAACATTATTTATGCATTTTTAACTGCAGGCTAAAGCATTTCTTGTCCCTCTAAGCTGCATTAACATGTGTAAATCAAAACATCTAAATGCCACTTCATATGCAACTTGTTGATACTGATTTCATTTGTGTAGTAACATCCTGAATGTATTTTTATTATAACTGACTGATTAAATGTAAGAATTTGACTCAAAAGATGATGCACACTTTTAGAAAAAATGGCTTTATAAAAGTAAAAATGCCCATAAAATCTAAAAATTAATTTAGACTTATTGGAAAAGATTAATTTCTATCACTGCTGCAAATGCTCATAAAATGTAAAAATCTGTTTAACTTATTGGAAAATATTAATTTCTATCCCTGCTGTGAACTGACCACAGAATATGAAATATATCAAAAACTTTAGGAGTCAGCTGTTCACGGTAGTCCTTATCAGCACAATAACACACTCAGCAAAATATTGTCTAATTATCTTTATTGATAAAATTCCAGAAAATATTGAGATATTATTTTTTTGTAAATATCATCACACACCCCTATTACTGGCACAAAATGATTTGCAATGGTTGCTTTGTCTCGTCTATTGTAGACAGCCTCAAGCTGTTGGTTTGTGTCTGTAATTTTATTTTTTTGGCTAGTAGAAATTATGAATTGCTGGTAACTTAAAAATGTATTTGCCAAATTGGCTGGTGAATGAAAAAGTTGATTTCAATCCCTGCATGCAAACATTTTGAGATTTTTTACAAAAGACATATTCTTTTAATGATAGTAGTTTATGCAATCACTTCCTCAACCCATGGTGACCATATCATGTGGCTGTTTGTTGAAAAGGCCATGTGACATACTCCCATCATGCTTAGATACTCTGAAAGCAATTGCGTTTGTGTCCTTCCCAGAGGAGCTCCACGCTGAAGTGTGCTATGCCGAATGCCTCCTCCAGAGGGCAGCACTCACCTTCCTGCAGGTCTGTCCCAGGGGTGGATTCCCTTTTACTGCTAATATTAAATCTACTTTACCCTGTTATTATGTTTGTGAGTAAAATAAATTATTGTGGATAAAGTTAAGTTGCTTATTTAAGATTTATTTACTGTTTCTTTCAGGATGAAAATATGATTAGCTTCATAAAGGGAGGAATGAAAGTGAGAAACAGCTATCAAATATACAAGTAAGACCTGTTACAGTGTTGTTATTGTTAACTATATAAAAAATAAAATGAAAGTATAGCTGAAATGAAGCTACATATAAATATAAGATGGTATAGTATAAAGTATTAAAACAAAACAAAAAAAGAATAAAATTTTAATAAAAGTTAAAGCTGAAATAGAAATAAATAAAAATAGGATAGAAATAAAGAGAAATATACAATAACAAAAATGACAACAGCGCATGACAAAATTACTAAAACTTTAAAAATAAAATTAAAATATAAAAATAAAAGATAATTCAAAATATAAATAAATGATATAAATAAATATAAATAATACTAAAATACTGACCTGTGAAATAACAGTTTCCTATGCCCTTCTCATTTGATATGTATGAGCTTTAATTGCACATGCATTTTTGTTTATTAATGAACTTAGAGCAGACCTAAACTCAATAGTGTATACTCGTAGAATGGTTTCTAAATTAAATGGGCCAAAAAATAGAGTGCATTCAAGCTATTAATTTGATATTATATATTTATATATATGTGTGTATGTGTGTGTTTTACGTATTTATGTTAATTGTTTAATTTTGTCTTAATTAGAAGAACTGGTTTTGTGTGTGTTTTCACTTAAACACTTCCATAAGTTTTTCTGTATGTTTATTTTAATGTGTGTTTGTGTTAATTGCAAGAGCTACATACGGTCCTGAAGTCCTCAAGTTATGTTCAAGGTGACAATCATGGTCATTTTGAGGGAGGCGTTAAGCTTGGCGTGGGGGCCTTTAACCTGGTGAGAGCATTATATCACATGTTTTCTTGTGTTGTAGCCTTAAAATACCTTCTAGTGTTCACTCTTAAGCCAAACCATGAGTATTTATGAATCCTAGCATAGAGTTCATTGAGGACAAGTCTGTTTTCTCAACCCCTCACCTGTGTTTCTCACAGATGCTGTCGTTATTGCCAACACGGACTCTCAGGTTGTTGGAATTTGTGGGCTTCTCTGGTAACAAAGTGAGTTTTGTGTAGTACTAAGCTTAGTTTGGCTCTGCTCACGTTTGGCGTCTACAAATGAAATTTAATCTGAGCTTGGCTATTTTTTCTTTCTGTCTGTCTTAGCAATAAAGTGTGTCAAGGTGCATGCCGATATTTTTTTTTATACTTGTCTGAATGTAGCGAAGCACAGAACCCTGAATGAAAAACTTTCTGAAAATTCACTCTTAAAGAAATAGCTCACCCAAAAATAAAAATTTGCTGAAAATGTACTCACCCTCAGACCATCTAAGATGTAGATGAGACGAGATTGTTTCTTTTTGTCAAATTCCGTGTGTGTGTGTAAACATACTTGGTAATAAAGCTCTTTCTGACTTCTGAATTCTTTATCAGAACGGACTTTGAGAAATTTAGCATTACATCACTTGCTCACCAGTGGATCCTTTTCAGTGAATGGGTGCCGTCAGAATGAGAGTTCAGACAGCTGATGGCCATTCACTGCAGAGGACCCATTGATCGGTCAGCAAGTTATGTAATGAAGCAAACTCATCGATATCTTGGATGGCCTGAGGTAAATGTTCAGCAAATTTGCAATTTTGAGTGAACTATTCTTTTGGCATGTTCTACAGTTACATTATTCTACATTTAACATTGTGTATATATCTTTTTGTTTTAGGAGTTTGGTCTTGAGCAGCTCCAGGAGGGCTCTGCTGAGCACACATTTAGGTCTTTCCTGTGTAACATGTTGTTGCTTTGCTATCACACCTTCATGAGCTTCATTTTAGGTAAGAGAAAATTGCTTCTGAATCGCATTTTCAGTTCATACTGTATATAGCACATTAGAAGTAACACTGTATTATTTGGTATCTCATTGCATGTATGTGTGTGTTCTTTAGGCACTGGAGAGGGAGATGTAGAAGATGCAGAAAAACTGCTTCAGCCTTATCTGAAAAAGTATCCGAAGGTACTTGACCACCAATTTCCAGTTTCCAGTCATAAATTCCAAAACACTCACATTCTCATTTACATTAGGATATGAACAGCTGCTGCAATCACTGTTAATAGTAGAGTATGAATTTTACATTTGACAACTGCTGTATTCCTGTCAGGGATCCATTTTCCTTTTCTTCGCTGGTCGAATAGAGGAAATTAAAGGAAATCTGGATGCTGTAAGTGATGAGTTACTCTTATCTAATGTTTAAAAAGAGGATGTTTTTTTTAAGTTCTTATTTATATATATTATTTTTATTTCTAACTGCCTGTGTGCATGTATTGGTGTGCGTGTTCTTAAGGCTATCAAGCGTTTCGAGGAGTGTTGTGAAGCTCAGCAGCACTGGAAGCAGTTCCATCACATGTGTTACTGGGAACTGATGTGGTGTTTCACCTATAAAAGGCACTGGAAGATGGCCTACTTCTACGCAGACCTGCTCAGCAAAGAGAACGCCTGGTCTAAGGTGAAACCTTATAATACACAGTGAACAGAAGAGTTGCTTGATCTATATGTAAAACAGGGTGGGTGCCTTTCAGGGCCAAATGGATTAAATGACTACATTTGAATTACCAAAGGATGTAGTATTTTATAAGTATATTTTAAATATGAATTTAAGAAAGCAGAAATGGAATTAAAATGGGTCAAATTTCAAGTTTATTTATACACTTACATTTAAAAGTTTGAGGTTGGTAAGAAGTCTCTTATGCTCACCAAGGCTCCATTATTCATATATATATATATATATATATATATATATATATATATATATATATATATATATATATATATATATATATATACATATATATATACATACAGGTGCTGGTCATATAATTAGAATATCATCAAAAAGTTGATTTATTTCATTAATTCCATTCAAAATGTGAAACTATATTATATTCATTCATTGCACACAGACTGATATATTTCAGATGTTTATTTCTTTTAATTTTGATGATTATAACTGAAAACCAAGGAAAATCCCAAATTCAGTATCTCAGAAAATTAGAATATTACTTAAGACCAATACAAATAAAGGATTTTTAGAAATCTTGGCCAACTAAAAAGTATAAAAATGAAAAGTATGAGCATGTACAGCACTCAATACTTAGTTGGGGCTCCTTTTGCCTGAATTACTGTAGCAATGCGGCGTGGCATGGAGTCGATCAGTCTGTGGCACTGCTCAGGTTTTATGAGAGCCCAGGTTGCTCTGATATTGGCCTTCAGCTCTTCTGCTTTGTTGGGTCTGGCATATCGCATCTTCCTCTTCCCAATACCCCATAGATATTCTATGGGGTTAAGGTCAGGCGAGTTTGCTGGCCAATTAAGAACAGGGATACCATGGTCCTTAAACCAGGTACTGGAAGCTTTGGCACTGTGTGCAGGTGCCAAGTCCTGTTGGAAAATGAAATCTGCATCTCCATAAAGTTGGTCAGCAGCAGGAAGCATGAAGTGCTCTAAAACTTCCTGGTATATGCTGTGCTGACCTTGGACCTCAGAAAACACAGTGGACCAACACCAGCGGATGACATGGCACCCGCAAACCATCACTGACTGTGGAAACTTTACACTGGACCTCAAGAAATGTGGATTGTGTGCCTCTCCTCTCTTCCTCCAGACTCTGGGACCCTGATATCCAAAGGAAATGCAAAATTTACTTTCATCAGAGCACATAACTTTGGACTGCTCAGCAGCAGTCCAGTCCTTTTTGAAGCGAGACGCTTCTGACACTTTCTGTTGTTCAAGAGTGGCTTGACACAAGGAATGCGACAGCTGAAACCCATGTCTTGCTTACGTCTGTGCGTAGTGGTTCTTGAAGCACTGACTCCAGCTGCAGTCCACTCTTTGTGAATCTCCCCCACATTTTTGAATGGGTTTTGTTTCACAACCCTCTCCAGGGTGCGGTTATCCCTATTGCTTGTACACTTTTTTCTATCACATCTTTTCCTTCCCTTCACCTCTCTATTAATGTGCTTGGACACAGAGCTCTGTGAACAGCCAGCCTCTTTTGCAATGAACTTTTGTGTCTTGCCCTCCTTGTGCAAGGTGTCATTGGTCGTCTTTTGGACAACTGTCAATTCAGCAGTCTTCCCCATGACTGTGTAGCCTACAGAACTAGACTGAGAGACCATTTAAAGGCTTTGCAGGTGTTTTGAGTTAATTAACTGATTAGAGTGTGGCACCAGGTGTCTTCAATATTGAACCTTTTCACAATATTCTAATTTTCTGAGATACTGAATTTTGGATTTTCCTTAGTTGTCAGTTATAATCATCAAAATTAAAAGAAATAAACATTTGAAATATATCAGTCTGTGTGTAAATTAATGAATATAATATACAATTTTCACTTTTTGAATGGAATTAGTGAAATAAATCAACTTTTTGATGATATTCTAATTATATGACCAGCACCTGTATATATATATGAAATGTAATTTTATTAAAAAGTAAACATATAATATATATTCACTTTTTAATAAAATTTAAGATTTCTCTCTGGTTTTAAAAGGTCTGCTGATATAAAATGAATGGAGGCTGAGGACAATTAATCTCCTGCGGGGATGTTTGTGTTTACTGTGCAGTTTGGAACTCATCGCTATTTTTTTTTTCCTCTCACACACTGTTTTTTAGGCCACATATGCGTATATGAAAGCTGCTTACCTCAGCATGCTGAGTCGTGAGGAATGCCAGCCGTTCGGGGAGAATGTGGTGACTTTGTTTAGGTAATGGCAAGGGAATGGTGTGCATGTATGTTCATGTTTGTTCACATGATTAAATATAAATCTATAAATTGGACAATGTGACTATAAAATTCAGAAAAAGTAATTTATGTCATAAACAGCCTGTACTGTAATGCCATTCAGTTCATTCAAGCATTACAAATGACCTAATATTTAATCTCATATTTAATTTTTTACATCTAATGTAGCCCATCCTCTTGTAAATATTTTAGACATTATATTTACTTTACTTTACTAATGCTAACTGTGATCCGTTTTGCACTTTTCAGGCAAGTTCCCAGTCTGAAGCAGAAAATAGCTGGGAAGTCACTGCCCACAGAGAAGTTTGCCATCAGAAAAGCTCGCCGTTATAATACAGATAATGCCATTCCTCTTCCTGCACCTCCATTGGTCAGTGTTCAGTTTTATACAGATTTTACTGTCTGTATTTATTTGATACTGCAAGTGTCTTATTTGCATAGTTCACACAGGATGTGTTCTTGCATCTGGCTGTCATCTTGTGTCTCACTGCGTTTAGAGTTAGTGTTAAGATGGGTCGAGTCTGATAATGTGCATTGGCAATGGTGTACTGCATCTATAAACGTGCTTCCTGTTCTGTTCCACTGTGTTCCGCTTTGCTATTTTTAAATGCAAAAAGACGTCCTGTGTAAAAAGCCCTTTAATTAACAAAGAGTAAGGAATTAGAGCATCCTGATTTGTGTAATCCCACTGCAAAATAAACAAAGGGAAACACCTGGACAAGACGCAGTCTTAAATTCGTGTTCATTGTGAGGGTATGTTTGCACGACAGGAGATGATGTATATCTGGAACGGCTACACTGTGATTGGGAAGCAAAAGGACCTGACAGAGGGCATGCTGAAGACGCTGGACGAGGCCCAGCAGATGCTTGAACAACATCCAAGTAAAATCTCCCTCCAAACAATGCAGTACTGCTTATGCTGGTGTCCACTTTTTAAATAATAGTTCACCCAAAAATAGTGCAATTATTTATTTCCTCATGTCATTCCAAATGATATTTTGCAACAGTGTTCTACTGAAAAAGTAACAGTGTTCTACTGAAAAAAAAATCATCAACATAGACCCTCTCTGTATCACATTTAGCTTTTTTCTGAAACATGAATGTCTCTGTGTGTTTGCCCTCAGGAACCGAGTTCACCACAGATGATCAGTGTGTGGTTAGTCTGCTTAAGGGGCTCTGTCTCAAACACTTGGGTTTCAAGGAAGAAGCTGAACATTACTTCACCCTCGTCCTCTGCAAGTCAGTCTTGCTCTTTTGCTGTACAACAAACTTCACTTACATAAAGAGAAGTGTTTGTGGTTTTTCTTGTTAAAACTTAAGTAGACATGGCCTATTTTCTTTTACTGACTCACAAGAGGAAAGAATCTCACTCGTAAAATGAAGTGTTCTGTGATTTCACTGCACAGAATAAGAAATATTACATGTTTTAAAATGTAATATGTCACAGATGGTAGAGAAATGTTTTAAACATAGCTTCAATCACAAATGCTCTTTTTCTGTTTGGGTTTGTACTTGTACAGTGAGAGTCAGATTAAATATGACCACTACCTGGTGCCCAATGCTCTTCTGGAACATGGTTTACTGTGTATGGAGGAGGGCAGAATAGACGAGGCCATCAAACTTCTGGAGGCAGCCAAGTAAGTTCAGTCCTGACAGTGAATGTTTTGTACCTTTAAGATAGTAATGTACATAATATGTGTGGAGTGATCCTGTTTGCAGAGTCAGTGTCAGGATGAATTACCTAAGGGAGAATTTGGAATTTCGAAGCAGGCACAAATTTGCCACTTTACCTTAACTAAATGTAACACTGCTAAGATTAATGGTTCTTTACAACACAGTCTCAAAGATAGAATCATGGCTTTGTTCGACATGGAAAATCATACCAACTGCTCAAAAAAATGTTTAGAAGTTTTGACCTCACTTTTAAATAAATTATAATAATTTACTTTTATTTTAAAATGTATTTTATTTATTTTGGTTTAGTTTTCATAATTATTTTAATATCTAATATATTTTCAAATCAAGTGAAAATGTAAGAAAATTATGTTATAAAATTAAATGATTTACAGGTCGCATAAATTGTCTGAATGGAACATTGCTGTAAATGTAAAAACCCTAAATTCAGATCTCAGAGGAAGTTATTTTTTTAATAAACAATTCAAAATAGCAAAATAAAGTAAAAGTAAAAAGTTAAAAATAAGAATTTTGTATTAGCATTAGATATACTGTATAATAGTTGTCTGTGCATAATTTAATTTCAGGGCCCGGTTGCATAATCATCAGATTTTTTTCTTTAAGACTGGTCTTTTTTTTTTTTTTTTTTTATGTTGGTAATGTAAAAACATAGATTTGTCTAAACTGAGTCCAACTGATTACCCCTTACTGGTCAGACTAGATCTTAAGACACTGTCTTAAAACAGAGGCTAAGTTTATGCTACTGGCTTCAGATTTGATTTGCTTTAACTGTACTGTAAGATGCCATTGAAATCTTAGATATTCCCCCCCAAAAAAGTGTGGCATTCAGCACGTCAGTCATCAACTCAATGTAAACAATTTCACAACTGATTATTATTATTTTATAATAGCGTCACACATCATGGCTGTTTAACAGATGTAAAACACTGTAGCATAATATAAGACTTTTTTGCTCTGCACAACAGTCACATATTTCCCCCTGAAACACTCAGTGTTTGATCTGATGTGTATTTTATACCATTATCCTATTTGATACATGATAAACTCAAGCCTTGTTAGGCTTGAACACTATTAACCATGATTTATTTGCCAGGCAAAATTACAAAAACTACTCCATGGAATCACGGACACACTTCCGGATCCAGGCAGCACTACATAAGGCACGAGGCACAGCTGAGAACGGAGAATGCTCACCCTCCAGCCCTTAACGGTTGGGGTCACCGCTGGGGTCACAGCAAGCTAAGATCAGGCTTGACGTGGTTTGCCATATGCCAAGAGGTGGACTAAAGGGGCACACGACCAATCAGACCCGAACTGAGCTTATAGTGACAAATCATCTTCATTGAATGACGCAAACCGAGATTATACAGTACATGGACAACAGCTGCATGAATAATGTTACGTGAAGTGCAGTGCAATTCACTAAAGACACCGAAGTGACATCATGCTGTTATGATGTCATATAAATAACATTGTGCTATTAGAATATTGTAAATGTACCATTATGAATAATAGTAATATAATACAAGTTACATCAGTCCAATGATATTATACTGGTACATCAAGCTAAGAACATTGTCACTCAGAACAAAAGTAAGGTCATCTGTCAATCATTTTGGCTGCTTTCAAAGCTCTTGTTGGTAATGCTCTCCACTATTGGTCACCCTGTGACATCAGTAGCCTAGATATGGCTGTGCGTTATGGCTAAATTTGATTTGGATTTAAAGCACATGTGCACAAATAATAGCTTTCTTTTAATCTTTGGAGTATAAATAGGTTATGAGATAAGCCTGTTGTTCAGAGGTGATATGATGAACGTAAGTTTTGATATCATGGGCTACTCTTTGGTTAGAGTACTGTGGCCTTGTCAAATCTCATGGACAGGATTCTTGATATAAGCTTAATTTTTATCATATGACATTATCTTTGTGTTTCTGTGAACTGTACATTATTAGTCTGATTTAGCAATGTGTTAAAAAGAAAGAAAACAAGCATAAAAGTCAAAAAAGGACTATCAAAATGTAAACTGGAAGTTTTGTGGGTTTAGTTTCTTTTTTAGTATTTATAGAATGTTATGGCGCCTTTCAAAATTGTCCCGTTTTAAGTGGGCAGCTGAATGTGTCTATTAGAAAGGCAGTCTCCTTCATGTGGACTTGGTCCAGATCGTACTTGAGCTCAAACAAACAAGTCTTTTAGATACATGCAGGACAGGCTGGCATGCTAGCTCCAGCCAACATGAGGGATGCATTGACAACCACTACAGCCTTGCACTACAAAGAGAAAGAAAATTTTAGCTGGTTCAGGACAGGGGATTGTATTTTTTTCAATATATGAATGCTACTTCATGGAGCTTTTCCCTGTAGTGTGGAGTTCAATCTACTAAACAAAGCTGCAGTGTAGTTTCAGATTTCGTTCTAATCAGACAGTCCTGCACTTCAAGGCTTGTGTGTTTTATAGTAATTTACCCCAGATTAGTTTAAATGTATCCATGGATTTTTTGCTCGTCGGCAGTGTAATCTGTATAATGAGATCTAGTTCTACCAAAGTCACATTTACATAAAGCAAAAACAATCATCTGCTCATGCTGTTTGCTCAGAAATTTCACAGGCAATTTATAACATGCTGTGTTTCAAATGCGGCAAAACAGAATGTATGAAAAGGAGTGATATATGGGTTTTTCATTGTAATGGCTTTTGTTTCTCCCTCTTTTAAATTCTTCCTGATTTAGATTGATTTTACAGGCTTTGTGCTATAGAGGTCAGCAAATCCTGTATATGGTGCATGGCTACTTTATAAACACGATCCTGTAAATACTGAACTTACATTTTCTAATTTAAAATTAAATGATATGAGACAGTCCACCCAAAAATCGACATTCTGTCATCATTGATTTTCTTCCATGAAAAACAAAAAGGGGATATTTAGCAGAATGACAGCTTCAGTTGCTATTCACTTTCACTGTATGGAAGAAAGATGAAGGTGAATGAGGCTGTCAATCTTAAAATTATATTACAAAAATAAAACTAGCCTGGCGCATTGTAATCAGTAAAAACATACTGGCTGCACTGTATTCATCTGTAATAGTCAATGTCAGCATTGTTACTGTTAACTAAAAGCACAACTATTAAAAATAGTTTTAAAATAAAATAAAACTCACATTACATGTATAACAAAATACTATCATTTTCAATACTGGGTACTGTCATTCTGCCTAGTCTCCTTTATTGTTCCATAAAAAAGAGGTCGTGGGTTTTCGCAACAACATGAGGTTAAGTTATTACAACAGAATTTTTAATATAGAGCGAACTATGCCTTTAAATCGGCCTAATGCGGTCAAGTTTACAGGCTTTAAACCCCCTGTTGTTGGTGTTATAAATCGGCGATCTGATTGGGTGACGAACAACCACTAATAACGTCCTTACTAAAGAAAACACCTGCTAATTGGTCCGTACAGCCCGGAGGCGGGACTTAGAATGACTGCCTGAAAGGCAACATTGCCTGAGTCGCCATTGAGTGCGAGCGCATATTTGATATTGTAGGAATTATCCGTTAAAGGCTACCCAGTGTTTACTATTATTGAGACGAGGAGAAAACGACAACACCACAAACCACGGCTTCAGGGCAAATAAATGTATTTGACAGGTTAGGATTGTATGTGTTCACAAAAACATCGTTTCATATCCGTGTCTGACACTTTTTGCCAGGGTTCTTTGTGTGTCGACAATGGTTTGTTTTTCTCCGTCGGATCATTTTAAATGAATGCTAGAGATTTAGTCATCCTGTTTAAAAGGGCGGAAGTCTGGTTGGAGTCATTAAGGGCAGAAAGCAGGCGATAGACAGGATTTCAACATTTAGACACCAAGGAATTTGGAAAGGAGATGGGGAATTGTCTGAAATCTCCCACTTCGGATGATATCTCCTTGCTCCACGAATCACAGTCAGACAGGGCCAGTTTTGGCGACGCCAACGATCCGGATCAGGAGCCGCCACCTCCATATCAGGTAAGCTAATGAAAAACCTATAGAATAAACAAAGAAACTTTCCTTTTGACTAAAATACACTGTGCCTCGAGTCCACGCTCCTGCTTTTTAATATAAACATTCGCATTGCTATAGGCTATTCGTGATCTGTGATATCTTACAAAAACAAATGCATACTAATATACGGGAATATATATATATATATCAGTAGCACCAGGCTCCCGCGTGAGCTCCATCTGTTTAATTTCGCCCTAGACTAAATCCTCTTTGTTCGACATAAACTTGGCCTACATTTCACGTCAGACCGTCCAGACAGATGGACAGCCTGCTATTTCATTTTTTACTGCAGCCTCCGTGGCGTGTTGATTCACCAGCACCAGGTTTATTGCGACAAAATAACAATTCTGAATGTGACGCGCTTTGTTTGCGATTGTGACGTCATAACGATGTTATTCTCCCGGGTTGCGTTTCCCAATCCTTTTTTTCTTCAGTATTTATAGGACTTGTTTTCTTAACTTCAGATATCAAAATAGAAGAATCGTGTTTATTTATTTATTTTGTTTTATAAGAGCTTTAGTTGAAATCTTGTCAAGTACCCCTGCTGTACATACATACCCCTGGTTGGGAGTCACTAAACTAGGGCAACCAGGGGACTTAGGGTCTCTGCAAACTTTCATAGGGCCTTTCATAAGGTTTCCAACATTGTCTTAGTCAGAAAGGGTGGAAACTAGGGGATTTTCCAATTTTTCTGGACATGTGGAATCAGTTGAAGTTCAAGTCATGAGATCATGTTGTTCAAAATGATGTCATGCTGCATATTACTTTGTTTAAAAGGAAGACATTCATCTCATGTTGGCAGGTTGTAACTCTTCCATGGGAGCTGGCTTTGACAGGATGTGTGTCTTTGTGTTGGGTGAAACAAAGCACATTTAAACAGATAATAATCAGTGCACAATAAGCAAACATTTTATATACTCTCACTACTGTCTTTTGCAACATCATTTATACTGTGCATATGCACTGAACTGAGAGGAGGTTCAGGCTCTGTCATGTTTGCTGTGAAGGTTGTTACATCCTCTTAGCTGTGTATTGATCTTATCCGTTTTACAAAACGACACCAACAAACTGCTTCCCCATTAGCAAACCACCATCGGCCCTGCATGTTCCAAATGATAGGTAATCACATATGCATCTCAAACAATCATGCAGAAATTTCCTAAGAACTACTGTGACATAACTGTCTTATAAATCTTATGCAAAACCTTCCTCCAGAAGTTTAGAACATTCTCTTAGGTCTTGGTTTCAGTTTTGGCTGCATTATCTAGTTGCTGATTGGCACTGAGTCGAAGCAACCACCCAATGAAAGCAGAAGGTAGAAGGTGGGACGTTTTGTGCTGTACTCCTTGCACTTATCAGCTGTACTAACAGCGTTCTGCCACTTCCTCCTCCACAAAGTCGTCTGGAAACAGCCTGAATGTTCTGATGGTCCAGGAGATTGACTCCGAGGAGAACCACAGTTTATAAAATAGCTTATAGAAGCCTGTTGATGAAACATTTCTAGGTAGTGTGGAATGTGTCATGATTGCCATAGAGTTATGGTGATGTAAGATCGGGTCTCCATGCCAGATAATAATTAGGATCCAGCACCGGATGCCAGATCCTGTCAGAAAATATCAGTTTTTCCAGTAACAGAACAACTAGTCAGCAGAGCTGTTGATACCCAAAATGAGTGTTTAACAGTCTTCTGTCAATCAAGAAGTTGACTGAGAAAAGCCAGAGAAGAGCAGAAGCAGGAGACAAAGTCATAATGGTAAAAAGTAACAGTGTTTATTGAACAGTCTTAGTTGCGTAAGTCTCAATGTTCAAACTTCGTCTGACCGGCAGAAATTCAACATGTACTGTTATACCAAAACTGCCTCACAGCAACATCCCATAAACCTTGGGTTTCCATAAACATTACCTCTTATATATCTCTTATTCATACAGACAAAATAGTTCATGAAACCCCACAAGCATGAGATTAAAACAATAATGAAAATGCATAAGCTAGGGGAAATTAATAAGAAATGTAATGAATGAATAAACAATAAAAATACTTAATATAATGATAAATTATAAAAATAATCAAATAATAAATCATATGAGTGACTAATGATTATTATGTGAATAAATTATTATAAATTAAAACACAACACACACAATTTGCACGTGAGGATCTAAGGATCCTTCAGTGATCTCAGACCTGTTTTTGTGTCATTTTCTAGTGAACTGTGCTTTTGATCATCTCTCTTCGATTTGCTGCTGGACGGTGTTCTGTGGCAGTTATCTATTTGCACTCCTACATACAATTAATAATCACATGCTATATGAGAAGAAATGGCATCCAAACCTCTCACATCTTACAATTCAAGGGTTGAAATGCAAACAGAATTTCATTATAGGATAAATGCGCTCTTTCTTGTGTTACTGGGCTGTGTCTTTCAAGAGGAAGCACCTTTCTGCTGAATGCCAGCAAAAACTGTGCGCAGCTTTCAGTTTTGTGAAGTTATTGAGTCTCTGGGGTGCAAGATCAGACAAGGGTGTAAAAAAACGAGCAGAAGAAGACAGCACTGTGCTGAATTCATCCAGCGTTTGTTAACGGCACTGCTGCTCTGTGCAATATTCCGATGGCACGCTTCAGCCTATTGTCTGAATGTTGGACAGACAGGAGGTCTGTTTGAACCACGCAGTGGATGAAAAAATGCACAGCCCCCTTGAGAACTCAAATCATTCCCAATCTCAGCACATTCTTGCGTCGCTTGCCAAGAATGCTTGATGTTTTTTCCCCCAGAGTCTCAGGCAAGGAGCTAGAAGGGGCTGTCTGTGCTCTCAAGTATGCATAGAAATGGTTCTGCTTATTTTTTAAGTTATAAAGGGATCTTTAAAATGCAATGGTAGATAGCTGTAAATTGTCTCCTTCATAGGCCTTCAAAAATATGATTCAAATTTTGCCACTACTTCTTTTAGTACTCAAGCACAACAAAGACAGTCATCCAAGTCTTCCTCTCTTCAAAGCATTATTCACCCAAAGATGAAAATTCTGTCATCTTTTATTCACTCTCATGTCATTTACACAACATACACTCACCTGTATGACTATTTTTTTTCTGTGAAACACAAATGAAGATATGTTGAATAATATTGAAACTGTTTTTGCTACTTTGCATCATCAGGAAATGGAACATTAATGTTAGCAGAGGGCTCAACTGATTTTTTTTTTTAACTTGTACAGTAGTTCTGATTTACAATTTGCACTCCAAGTCTCAGACCATGAACTTATATGATGAGAATTGCAATTTGAGTGAAAAGTTAAATTGGAAAAAGTTTTAGAATATCATACTTTATTTTTGCATGGTTAAAAAAATTCAGTGTGGTCTCGTAATTTTGGGCCCCATTGTATATCATGAAAAAAAATACAGTATCATTCAAAAGTTTGGGGTTCGTAAGATTAATATTTTATAAAAATGATTGCAATTGAACATTTTTATAATCGGCCATTTCTCCTGTCTTCAGTGTCACATGATCCTTCAGAAGTCATTCTAATAAGAAACATTTTATTGTTTACATTTTTTTTCTTTGAATAGAAAGTTTGAAGTACAGCGTTTGTTTGCAGCAGATTTTTTGTAACATTATAAATGTCTACTTTCACTTTATTAAATGCATTTCATCCTTGCTGAATAAAAGAAAAGTGTTTTTTTACTGACCCTAAACTTTTTAACAGTCAAGTATTTAACATTTCCATTTAGGTTTTCTGTAGCGAATGATGTCTTATCAAAGCTCTCATGGTTGCTGGCTTTCTTTAGTTGCTATGTTAAGAAGCATTAGCACCAATGTGTAAGGAGCTCAGTAGAGTTAGCCTAGTTTCATACCCTGTGTCTCCGATGGAGACTAAACCAATGAGAACGACACTATTTCAGAATAACAGCCGGATCCCTTCCACTCTGATCCGTGCAACTGAACAGCAAATACAGTATATGAAGTAAAGCTGAACTGCATTAGTGTTTTGATGCTGTAAAGTGCATCTAATTGAAACAGGAAGTGAACTTGGGCGATTGATGAAGAGACAGACAGGAGTGTAATATGAGGTCTTCCTGGTAGTTGGGAAAGCAGCTGACTCATGCGTGAGGCTGGACGTGGTGAGATAAGCGTGTCTGTGTGAGAGAGGAAGGCCAAGTAGGTGCCAACATTAGAAATAACGGAGGTTCCCTTTAGACTTGAAAAATGGTTGTGGCTCCCCCACCTCCCTGCTCATCAAACAATTCCTTTCTTTCAGTTCTATGTTTACTTCATGCTGTAGTTGCTCCATCTAACAGGCTGCTTTCTCTGTTCTCTGATATGGAGGCCTCACGTCACC